>NC_132865.1:17176822-17244322 GCF_048164855.1 Canis lupus baileyi | reverse complement strand
GCCCAGTAGGAGTAATTAAAGCTATCTGATGAGGGAATTTAGAAGTTGAAAGGGATGATTGTAATTGATCCTGATTCAATCCTATTACAGCTTTTTATAGTTTAAGCTCTAGAGAAAGCACATTCCTTGTCAAGACTTTATTTTACAGATTCCTTTGTGTGTGCTGTGTTTTCTAGTCTCTATTTTTCCTTTTAATTTTTTTTTTCCTGTAGTAAATAATGAGCTGCCGCCTGAAATCCGGCTTGCCAGTGGTCAGCTAATGGGTGATGACCTGTCCCTCCTTACTGCAGGAGAGCTGTCACCTTATATCAGTGACCCAGCACTGAAGCTATTCCAGTGTGCTGTTTGCAACAAATTCACCTCTGACAGCCTGGAGGCCCTAAGTGTGCATGTGAGCAGTGAGCGCTCTCTCCCTGAAGAGGAATGGAGGGCTGTAATTGGAGATATCTACCAGTGCAAGCTCTGTAACTACAACACTCAGCTCAAAGCCAACTTCCAGCTCCACTGCAAGACTGATAAACATATGCAGAAATATCAACTGGTGGCTCACATTAAAGAAGGGGGCAAAAGCAATGAGTGGAGGCTGAAGTGTATTGCCATTGGCAACCCCGTTCACCTGAAATGTAATGCCTGTGACTACTACACCAACAGTGTGGATAAATTACGCTTGCATACCACCAATCACAGGCATGAGGCGGCCCTGAAGCTCTACAAGGTAAGCAGTGACATCCATTTCCGTTGGCACAGAGTAGAGAAGGGAATTAACTGTTTCAGAGCTTGGAGCACAAATCTGCAAGTTAGGAAAGAACGAGGAAAAAAAAAATAGAAGGGCAAGGTACACAGTTCCTGCTTAACGTTACTAAACGTATTTTGGGATACATGGATTTGGAGAATGTGTTTAAAAGATTTGCCATATGTCCCTTTTATACCTATGTCGGTGGCATTGATTGCTTTACTGGTTTCCCGGAAATAAAAGAACCTTTCTGAGTATTTTCACCTATAAAATAATACTGTTCTACTCCTTTTATTGATTGATGAGAAACAAACACACATGGCACTACTCTTGGCTAAGTGTTCATGGTTATAGGGAACAGATCGCGAAAACTGTGCTACTTCGTGAATGCATCATCTTTTGTTGTTTGGTGTCTGTCAACAGGGGCGATCTAAACACAGTGTGTGTGAGTGAGTGTGTGTGTGTTCCGTTGTTGTTTTTCTGTAAGTTTTGAGTAAACACATTTTCGCTTAGCATCAGTTCAAGGTCTTCCACTTAACTCAGTTGTTATTTTGCATGACCTTACCCCCACTGGGAGTGGAGCAAATAAAAATGTTCATTAAATGGCAAATATACTTTTATCTTTCCTGGGAAAAACAACTATGCAGATGTAATGAATATGTGCAACTGGTGAACGCCATTGACTACACAACTTGTCTTGACTTTTTCTAAACCCTAATTACTGGTTAATTTATTTTGTGAGTTTGTTTACTGAGTTGGCTGGACTGTCTTGGTTCTTGTACAAATGTAACAGATTCATTTCTATGATGAATAACTTGGTAACTTATTAAAAACTTCTTTTGTCTAGAGGATATTAAAATTCAGAAAATATTGCAAACCATTAGTCATTGTAACAAGCTCTAAATATGATTACAAAATCCATTTTGCAAGTGTTATCTATTGATTTATACTAGAAATCAGTGATAACTATACTATCAGGAGTTAACCAGCGATTAGAATACCTATGGCTTTTCTAATACTATTTCAGACTATAAACACACAACAGAAAGGGCAGATTGTGGATCTCTGGAGCAGGTGCAGGAATTATTTATTTGGGTTGGGCTGGCACTATTAGTTTGGGTTGTTTCTTGAAGTTCAAATTCTAGATTGAGGTACTGAGCATAAAAACCTAAAGATGTGGCGTGAGAATCTGTAACATTGTTCCTGTGATATCGGTGCTCTGTGGATCAATAATGAAAGCATTAGATTTGGGTTACACAGTTTGAGGGGAGTACAAGCCCTAATGTAGGATGGCAAGCTTCTAAGTTGATGGTATTGAAAATATAATAGAAAGGATTAATTGTATTATAATTCATAGGTTTTACTGTTCAATTGTCAACTTTTTTTTTTTTTTCCTGTTGATACCTGACCTATTAAAACTTTTAGAATACCTAGGAGGAAAAAAAAACAACAAACATTAAGTTTGTATAAATAATAGATCTGGACCCTGGGAGCCATATAGAATATTCATGAACTGTGTTTATATTCACGCAGCTCCTCTAACACTTTAAATTAACATGTTGTGAATAGAAGATATAAATGTACAAATTTTTCTATTTTATTGATCTCATGTGGGAAGCTAAAGAAAGGTAGAGTGTTACTGTTTATTTTCTCAGGAAAGGTTGTTTAATCTAATTGTTTGATGATTATTTAAACGTGTGTGTATTAAGTTTATCCATTCTTTCCATGAGTATGAGTTGATCTCACTATCTGCAGAACAATTTGCTAAGTGTCAGAGTTACTCTTGAAGTTTCTTTTCAGGGAGAGTTGGATATTGCCCTCGAATGTAACAGGCAAATGAGATAAAAGCTTGTTTATAAAGAGGGCTTTAAGGCAGAGAGCTTTAGATCCCAGAACCAAAGGATATATGTATTCTCCCCTTAAAAATGTTATAAAGGCATATAAAAATTTACTTGTCCCCCACTCTGCTTTGTTTATCTCTTAAATACTCAAGAGTCTTTGTAGCATAGTGCTTAAAAATGATCAGCCAACAAACAAAAGCATACTTTGAACAAACTTACCTTGAATTAAAAGAAGATTGAGGAGGTAAATATTTGAGCTATGGAAACTTGGTATTAGATAATCGAACTATATTATTTTGCATTATCCTTCAAGGAGTATTCATTATTTCCAGTAGTAACTAGAAAAATGCTCTAGAGTAGTAGTGTGTTGAGGATGCCTTTTCGAAACTGATTTACAGAAACTGAATGAGTCAGATATAGAGAATTTTCAAGTGTAGTAATGAGAATATTAGCAAGCTTGGTCGGCTTATGTCGGCAAAATGAAATTGCTTCATAAGTAACATTAATTGCTTTTAAATGAGAACCTAACAAATTGGCCTGGGCCTGGGAAGAAAAAAGTGATGGTTTGTAATAGGCTAAAATATTAAAATTAGACTTAAAATAGTTTCTGAGTTAATGACTAGACAATAATCTCCTATATAAAATTCATTTTCATTAGAGTTTAATTTACATCATTTTGCATCGTGAATTATTCAGACTTTAAGGGAAAGTGACAAGTAGCAGTTATAAGACAAATACAGAGCTGTGAGAAAACAGCTTTCCTCGTTATTGACAACATATTGATTCATAACACTCTAAATGTGGTTATGTGTCAGTTCGATTTGAATGGACCACTTTACCTCTTGCATTGTCAACCTGGAGCAGTATTACTAAAAGAAGTGTGTGTCCTTCTTCCAGTTTAAGGAGGTTAAAGGTTAAAGGTTAGGGGTTAGCTTAAAAGCATCATCTGCCTAGCTGCTTAACTTTAAACTGATCAATTTAATGAAAATCTGTTTTACAGATGTTGTTTTAATGTATTTGGCAGGATTTAAGCAGCTTTAACATTAGACGTATGCTAGTAAAAATTATTTCTTTATTTGACCAGAACAACACCTTTCCTTTTATGTTTAAGGTAGAAGGCTTGTGGGTTATGGTATTTTGGCAAAGAACCCAGAGGCAGAATGTGTTGATGATCTTTCCATATGGACTCAAAAAAAGAATACCTTTATGTCTATTGCTAACGATGACTGCAAAAACAAACAAAGCTGTATTCATTTTTTGGCAGTATTATTTTCCTTAGAATTTTTTTTTAAAGGGATTTTGTTATTGTTAAGGAAATCTTACTTCTTCAAGCACAATTCTCTCAAGTGCTAAGCACTATTAAATTTTGATTTTTCCTCCAGAAATTTTAATGGTGAAGCAAAATTGGTCTAGGAAATTAAAACAATAAAATGAAACTACAGATTGCCCTTCATCTTCTCTTCCCATGTGTAAAAGCATATTTAAAGTGAGGTTAACAAATGCTGAGTGCACAGATAGCTACAAGTCAGTGTTGTAAAGTGTGCACGTGTGTTTATCTATATCGACATCTAGATCTAGATATGATGCAAAAGCAGTGTTTCTTAGCTAACTACTGAATTAGATTTGATTATATTCTTCCAATTTCACACCTTTGCATCCTCTACATATTTTTGTCAACTGATATTCACATGATAAGTCCTCAAAATTTGTAGAATGAATACGTGAATAACAGAGATATGTATTAAGGAAACCCCTTTACTTCCAACCCTCATTTTTTTTTAAAGCATTACAATTGGTCTACCCCTTAACTGATCCCAAACTTCTTCTAAAGAATAGAGTAAAAAGATATAATGAAAGCCACTTAGCGCTACACATTCAAACCAAAGAAGAACATATACGACTTTGGCCATATTTCAGTTTTACAGTTTAGTTTAGTCAGTTTAGTCCCAGAACGGATAAGACCTTGCAGCCAGCTGATTGGTCTACCCCCATCCTATGCAGGGCTTGCAAATCCTCTTGCCACACCTGCACTTCAGCTGCTCTTATAATATTATATGTATTTTTAAGTGAGGTGTTCACAGCTTTGCTGGTTCAAAGTCAAAAGCTTAATTATACCAGCCTTTTTTCTTCCTGCATCTGCTAGTAGTGAAGCAGAATAGTCTGTCTGAATTCCATAATGCTATTTTCATATTTGGATTTCAAATTGGCTGAGAGCAGTGAATGAATCGCTTGTCTCCATGGTGAGCAAAAGAACACACGTGGGACTTAGTCCTAGGTAACTTTTAGTGTAACATTCCCCCAAGGAACATTTTTGGAGTTTTCTCATTATCCGTGTTATGGATGAAAGCATCCGGGTTAAGAACTAAAATCAAGGTGTGGGGGAGGGTCACAGAAGAGAATGCAAGGAGCCACATTGGGAAAAGTATGTGGAAGGGAAATAAAAAAATGGAATAATTAGCTTCACCTACTTTTTTGCATTTTTTTTTTTTACTAGTAGGAATAATAACCCGATCAGTTTGGAATTAACAAAGAATCACAAGCATTTTCATTTCAATAGGCCTGAGTCCAACTTCGCAATTTAAAATCAAATATACCAGATATGTACCGTTTCAATTATTGAACTGTCATTGTCCCGGTGTGATGGTAAAAGAGGTCAGGAGATTGTGTGGTACACATTTGCATAAAAGTCATTGTGCAAAAGGAAATTGGAATATGTGTGTGTATCTAAGAAACCAAAAACAGGTTTTTCTTAATCTTTTTCTAGTCATTTGTTTAGATGAAGAAAGCTGTTTTCAGAGATAAACAAAAGTTATTCTTTTCTGTTGCTAAACATTAACCCGAATATGGAAATTTTTACACTTTTTGTATTGGTTTCAGATTTATGTTTCTTTCAAGGTTGAAATGCGGTGTGAAATTTAATTCCAGGTGCAGGATTTCTTTTTAAAAAAAGTAATCACAACTCAAATTATTCTGTTGTATTCTCATACAAAAAGACAAGGCAGAGGTTGAAAAAACAGTTTCTGTGGTGAAACAATACAGCTTGCATAATACTTATAACTAATAAATACGCAGATCAAACGGAAAGGGGCTGGTTAGCTAATAGCAACTAATAAATCACTAGTGTTTTCAGATCGCAACGTAATTGGCCAGCCCTATCTGCTACGTCTACTTCTGTTTTTAAGCCTGACATTTGCTGAAGCACAGCCATGTGTTATAACACGGCTACTCCAGCACAAATATGGACTTTCTCACTGCTTTCACATGGCAAGTAATATATTACATCGTGAGCTGAGAACACTCTTTGTATTCCTGTAGAAAAAAATGACTAGAAATCTGTCTATCCAAATATAAAATATATATGTTAATACCCATCAACCCCTAAAAGGATTACTTTAGACCCAGCATTAGCAACTTACTACATCCATGTCAGAATAGATAAAATGATTCTTAGTGTGTGAAATTGTTAACAAACCCAGGCGAAATTTAAAGGGAGCAAAGTGTGCGAAGGAATCCTCCTATTTTATTTTCAACCTGTCTTTCCTTAACCAGTGCTAGCATCTCCCTGTGGGTCAGGCACACGCTATTATGCTCTTCTCTGTTTCTCTGAAATCCTTCCTATTTTATGCCACCTAGACCTTCTCTTCATGGAAATGCTCCATGTTGCGAGATTGCCCATCTAATTCCCCAAAGAAAACTAGCATTCCCCTAATTAAGGGGAAAGAAGCCCTTTCATAAAAGCAGAATAGTGCCTCCAAAGAGTAAATGACTTTCAAGTCTTTCCCGGGATGCACTTTGTTTTAAAGGAACTGCTTAATCTGGATGAAATTCGAATGTGTGAGGGGGTGTAGTGATTTTGTCAGGGATGGGGATTGGGTAGGGTGGGGCCCCACTCTAGGAGCTTCTCTCACTCATCCCCTCCTGAACACACACCACCCCCCACACATCATACTGCCCCTCATCTCAGAGACACAGTAAAAAATTTGACACTACCATTCTCTTCACTTCAGGACCATGTCAACTCATACTTGATGATTTATGTTACGGTTTTTGTCGAACTCGTGTTCATCCTGTCTCATGTGAAGTGTAGGTATGGTTCAACCCAAAGTAGTAAATCGCTTCTGTGTCACCCACCCTGAGGTCATTTAGGTAATGCATACAAAGGTGTTACCTCATAATTAATGTGCTCTGCCTGTGTGCTTCTTTGGCTTCAATTTAATAGTCCCTGTCAGTGGAGCTTGTTTAAAATTGCTGAAATGTTCAAATGGGTGCTGGGATGCCACGCAGTAATGCAGCCAGAGTCATATGTTAACCAGGCCTCGCGCTGCTGAAAGGGTCTTGGCCCGGGGTGGAGTGAGGAGGAGCTGGCATGTGCATAATGACCGTGGTTCTGCTTCCAGAACATCTGGCCTGCCTGAGTTCTACTGGAAATGCTTTACCAAGTTTGCTTTGAGTCTGAGCCTCTGCTCAGGCTGAGTTCAATTAGACGTGGAGATTTGTTCATTATTCAGATAATTCAAGCCTTAAAAGGCACTTTTCCCAAATTATCAGTGTATTTCAGGAGAGCTTATGATGATAGGATTTATTCAAATAAGAGTGGCCGTCGTGGCAACAGCCCCCTGTAGCCTATGAAGAAACATCTTCACAGATCCTGTAACCTCGAAGGAGTGTGGTGATTGGTATAGGCACAAAGGCTAAAGTTCTGTTTGCAGAATGCCTGAATGATATCCCAAGTCTTGCTTCTAATAAATACAGAAACATTGATGGAGCGCTTACTATGTGCCGGCTCAGTCTCTCGATGGAGGTTGTGTTCCCTTAACGTGGTAGGGTATAAGCCATCTTCTCTAAAAGGTGATGCTTCTGGACTCACTCTGTTCTTCCAGTGTGGCAGGAATATTAATAAAATTGAGGTTTGAACCCCATATAACAACCATCAAAAGCTTCCATGTTTTTTTTTTTTTTTCTTTCAACAATGGCTAGTCAAAGGACTGTGACTGCTCTCTTGGGTCATCAGTAGTTGCAGAGCAATGCTATTTGATTATCTTGACTTCCTCTTATTGCCCTCTTGCATTGCAGGACTTTATTGATCTGCTTTAGACAGGGTTATGGTGGGAATCTAAGGCAGTACAGCGCTTTTTCTATTAGTTGGAACATTCGTGTTCTTCACACGTGAGGATGATGCTACTGACGCATTACCTAGAAAACGAAGAAGAAAACCACTTAATAAAGAATGCAAAACGTCAGATTACAACTTCAGTCAACTCCCATATAGGATCAGGATGCTAATTTAGTTTGACTCCTGAAGAATCTTTGTAAGTTCAGTTTATAATACTGTCAGTCAGAGTTCTGCTTAAAGATAGATTATTACAAGAACCAGGTTGTTACTATCATAGATAATGATAGTTGCATGTGGCAATGTTTTATTTCACTTGGTTTTATAATCTTATGTTAATACTCTAATTTTCTCATCTTTAAGGGAAAGTACTTTTGTGGCCTTGAGTATAATACTTACATATATTTTATAAAATATGTACATGTCAATATCAAAGTATATTGGACCATATTCTTAAAACTTTATTGATTCAGATTTTTCTAAAGCCTTTCTTTCACTGGAAATGTTAGCTAGCATAGAAAAAGCATCTCTCTCTCTTCTTGTGGCTTACAGAATAAATGTCAAGGTTGTATTTTCCCATTAGGCAATTTTTAAAGAATAATGTAGAGGAAGGTTAAGGTTGAAAAATTCTTTGTCTCATGCTATCTGCTGATAAAATTAGTGGAATGCAGAGCTGAAAATGGAAAGAAATGAGCCATTGATAGGCTCAACTGTATCGCTTGACTCAAGTTTGGAAGGGAAGCTTTTAAAGTTTTAAAATATTGATTTTTTTTCCATCCATGAATATGTGTCCTGTATCAAGAAAAGCCTCGTCTGTAAAGAGAGTTGGCAATTGATTGTCTATATATGATTTATGAGATATTGGGAAGAAATCTTACCAAAATATTCCTTCTCCTGATGGCAGATACTCTGTCAACAGTAAAACCCTATTGATAATTGACTTACTCATTTATTCACTTAAAAAAGTGACACAGGCTGACAACAATCACAATAAGGTAGACTTCTTACTTGCATTATCTCATTCTACTCTTCCTAACAGTTATATGTTACTGTTTCTATTTTGACCTAATGGGAAACTGAGATTCAGAGCAAAATGCCTGACTTAAGTCCTCACAGATAGATCCTGAGCTGGAGTTCTAGCCCACATTATGAGATGCTGCTTAATAGGAAAACTTTTTATTGTGCTTGAGGATAGAAAGAGCAGAGAGTGGGACAGAAAAAGGAAGGCCAGAGCGCCGGAGGCAAACCTAACAATTTTGTCTAGGGCTTAATCATTTTGAAACCCACTTTTTAAAAAGATTTTATTTATTTATTCATGAGAGACACACACAGAGAGAGAGAGAGAAGAGAGGCAGAGGGAGAAGCAGGCTCCATGCAGGGAGCCCGACATGGGACTCGATCCCAGGTCTCCAGGATCAGGCCCTGGGCCGAAGGCGGTGCTAAACCACTGAGCCACCTGGGCTGCCCTCGGAGCCCACTTTTATTCCTTCAAGTTAGCATTAGCAGACTCCTTTAAAAATGTGGCAGATGCAGTGTAACACAAGAGCCGGCCAGGATGAATGCAGCCAACTAGAAGGTCGAACTTCACACCTGTTGGGGAGAAACTGCTGGTTGCCTGCAAAGCTCCTGGCACAACGGAGTTCTTTCGCTTTAAGGAAACTTCCTTTTACTGGCATTTTTGGGTGTTTGGTATATTAAATAGAAAGAATTAATAGAATATTTATCACTTCTAATGCCTGAGCTCTCCGGGCTTGCAAGTGAAGCACCTCTGGAAGCTGCACGCATTCATTCAGGTCACCAGGGTACTTGAACAGTAATGTACTAAATGGTACCCCGCTGACCTGAAAGAGGGAATGTGCCTCCCGAAGCATTAACTTCCCAAACAGGAACAACTAAAGCACAGTCTACTGTCTGCCCAGAACTCCATTCCCTTTTCCTGGCATCTTGATAACTACTGGAGGAAGACTTGTTCACTTGCTCCTCCCTTACTTACTTAGTTTTTAAAAATTTTTCTCCTTTTGAATTATTATTAATATTATTATTATTTTACTTTTATCTTTCACTTCGTACTTTGATCCATTTTCATTACAAGGTTTCAGAAAAAAATTTTTTTCACCATATGTTTCTAATGCACTCCTTTCCTCTCTCTCCTGAAAATTTTGTTAATGATTCCAACGTAAAGCTCCAAATCTTGTTAGAACTGTTTGCATCGACTTAATTTAAGAGATGCTTGCCTTCCTAAATCTGGCTACCTCTCCCTGCAGAAAAAAGTGTCAGTTGTTGACGTCGCTGCCATTGACCACATTCATTAATGAAATCTTCTTTTATTGAAAAATGAGAATAATCTTAGTTTTGAAATGACAAAATTGTTAGCAATACAGAAGCTCTCAATATCTGAACTGGTGTTTGTGAAGCATGCAAGGACAGTCTGTTCATTATAACGTTGTAATGTGTGGTACCTTTCAAAGGCTTCAGATATTTCTCACTATTCATTTGGCAAGCCTGAAAATAACACTAGCACATATCCTTAGGGCCTAAGATCATGGTAAGAAATCAGGTAGTAGGTCTGATTGCCATCACCTCTGAAAAAGTGTCAGTTTACAAGGAAACTCAACATATATTAGCACTTACCACTGAGCAGTAAGTGACAGCAGACATGGGGAGGGGGAGGATGATTCATAATTTTCATACCAAATGAATAGTGTTGTTTTTAAAAATAAGATTAACATGCTAAAAGAGGAATTATGCAAACCCCAGGATATATCTTTTAGAATTTGGTTGGTTTGTGAATCTATGTTGCATAGTACTTTAGAAGGCAGAAAACTATCTCCTATTTGCCGTGTGATACTATCACTACTTTTTAAACAGAGGCCCCTCAGTGTCCTTTGAGAAATAATTTGGCTAAAAGCAAGTTCTGGGTTATTATTACTTTTCATTTATTATAATTTTTATTAGCACATTAAGTAATTAAAAAAACACATTTGGATGAAACAATGGTACCAAGTTTTTTCCATGACTATTCCCTAAGAAGAATAACCAAACTCATAACCAAGTTCCTGAAAAATAGGCCCAAAGGGAATATATAAATAACTTTTTTCCCAGAGAAATACTGTTGTGGGCCTTCATAATTCCTTAAATATTAGAAAAATGAAGATGGGGTTTAGGAAGAATTATTTAGTTTTTAGAGTGTTCATTTTCAACACAGAGGATAATTACCATCTTTAAGTCATAAACGTAGAAACGTATTCCTAATTGCTTACTTTTGTAAACATTTCTTTAGATATGTGTTTCCAGATAGATCATCAGGTATAATATTTACTTATAAGTCTTTGTGGCATGTGCTAGGTCTTTTTATTCCTTCTTCTTCTTCTTTTTTAAAGATTTTTATTTATTTATTCATGAGAAACACAGAGAGAGAGCACGGCAGACACAGGCAGAAGGAGAAGCAGGGAGCCTGACATGGGACTCGATCCTGGTACTCCAGGGTCATGCCTTGGGCCAAAGGCAGGTGCCCAACCGATGAGGCACCCAGGGTTCCCCCTTTTTATTTCTTCTTGTAGTACTGTGTCTACCCCTCTAATTATGATGGTTTGATAACTTATTGGAAAACCATTGATGCAGAAGTATCTTGAGACATATGTTAACACTTTTCCAAAAGGTGAACAATTTAATTCTTTATCAATGGGTGTAGAAAAATGTGGATATATTCAGGTCTCATGTGTTAAGATTGAAAAGGCAAAATGCCAGTACTCCAGGAATGTTTTCAGTGAATATCCAGGGACATGGACTTACACTTATTTTACTTCAACTCCTGGAAAAAAAAATACATGCCTGTGTGCATGTGTGTAAGAGAGAAAGAGAGAGGAAAAAATAAGAATACAGTATATGAAGACTTATTTTTTAAAAATTGATGAAGATCATGAGTTAATCATTAATACCCACTTACTCGGTTTTAAAGTAAATGGCAGAAATCTCTTCCTGCATATTGTAAGTGTTCTTAGTCTCTAGAGATAATAAACCTTTGATGATGTTGTGCAAGACTCGTCAGCAAGCACTGAAATCAGGTCTGTATGTACACATGACTAATCAAAGGTTCAGGGAACAGGATATGATTTGGTAAAAGTGATAGGTTCTCCAAAAAGTAAATGGCCTCACTAATTGTGGGAGCACATTAAGCCTTTTTTCTCCCTTACAAAAGGCAGGCCCTGGTCCCCCATTGGAGCAGATATCTCTTCACAGAACTTTCAGCACTAAGTGTTTTTTTAAAGTGTCTTTAAAAGCAAAGGTGTTCTCAAATTAATGCCTACCTAATTAGTGCTCTATACTTTATCTAAAAGTCACAACAGATATCAGAAGACATTTAGACTCAGAATGATCCTTGAAATTCAGGGCATTGGGTAACCAGGACAAATATCTTCTTAAGTTGGTCAAATGTAAGATGTCTACAGTGGGAAAATGATGGAATAAGAAAATGATGGAATTAGAAAATGATGGAATTATAAAATGATGGAATTAGAAAATGATGGAATTAAGCATGAAATTATATAGGAAAATGTGACCAAATGTTTCAAGAAATCAGTTCTAAATTAGAAAGGGAAGGGACTAAAGTTATATGCTGCAAAGCCTACTGTGTGAACAGTGTAATGAATGTTGAGACCATTTTCTTCTGCTTTGCTGCTTTTTAAAAATTTGCATATGTATTGATATATAATCGATATAGAATTCATATTTATTGAATATAATTGCTACATAACTCATTTCCCATGCAATTCAACCATTTAAATTACACAAGGAAAGTTTTCATTTTTCTTTTTATTTCTTAAAGTAATCTCTTTGTCCAGAATGGGGCTTGAACTTATGACTCCAAGATCAAGAGTTGCATACTCCCCTGACTGAGCCAGCTGGGCACCCCAGGATGAAATTTTTTTAAAAAAATATTCACAGAAGTATGCAACCATCACCATAATCAATTTTAGAACATTTTCAACACTCCAGAAAGAAATCCTGTCCCATTTAGTCTACCCCCCATCGACCCCAACCAACCCTCCTCTCCTGGCCCTAGACAACCAGTAGTTGCTTTCTTTCTGTCTCTCTAGAGTTGCCTATTCTGAACATTTCATATAAATGGGATCATACCATCTGTGGTGCTTTATGACTGACTTCTCTCACTTAACATAATATTTTCAAAATACATCCATATTGTAGTGTATATCTATATTCGTACCTTTTTATTTTATTTAATTTTTTACTTTTTATTGAATTTCAATTCAGTTAACATATACTGTATTATTAGTTTCAGGGGTAGAATTTAGTGATTCATCAGTTGCATACAACACTCAGTGCTCCTTACATCAAGTGCCCTCCTTAATGCCCATCACCCAATTACCCATCCCCCACCCACCTTCATACCTTTTTATATACGGAATTTCCATTGTATGGATAAACTGCATTTTATTTGTCCTCTCTTCAGTTGATGGGCATTTTGTTGTTTCCACTTTTTGGCTATTGTGAATAATGATGCTGTGAACATTTGTGTACAAGTTTTTATGTAGATAGATGTTTTCATTTTTCTTAGATGTATACCTGGGAGTGCCATTGCTGCGTCAGCAATCTCATGTTAGTTAACTGGACTGTCATTACTGCCAGTCACTTCTTATATTGTACCTGGTCAGCTCCTTCTTCCTTTTCCTTTAAATCTTTAAATATTACATTTTTTTTCCAATCTCTCAACCTTATGCATCATCTGCTCTACTTCGGCCGATGAATTCAGTAAGAAAATTAATACAACATTTACTGAGCACTTACGAGGTGGCAGATATTCTAAGTTAAAAAAAATTAACTCATTAAATCAAACAGCAACCCTATTAGGTAGGTTCTATTATTATCCCCATTTTGAAGATGAAGAACTAAAACAATGAAATCTTAATTAATTTATCCATCATGGTAAGAGTGACAACAGAGTCAGGATTTGAGCTCATTTTGGCCGGCTCTAGCACCCACGGTCTTAAACAGGACAGTGTCACAGTGACGATCCTACCCTGAGAAGGATACCTGGAAAGGAAGACCTTGTTTGTGGCAGAAGGGATAGAAATAAGAGTGTAACTGTAATTGTCGATCTTCGGGAAGGATATGAATCCCCAGAGAGAGAAAAAGAGGTACTGATGAGATAGATAGAGATTGAAAGCCTTTGGGAGATGTAGTAGGATAGCAAATTAGAAAAATCACTGATAACAGCATATAGTTTAGGTCTTTTTTTTAAAGTGTCAGAATGTAAATTCTTTATTTGGTTCATAGAATGTTCTCTGAAAAAATATCTACAACTGAACTCTCCATATTTGTAGGAATGAAAAATTGGAATATTTTATGATAACTGAAGTTTACTGAAAGACGTGTTGTTAAGATTGATGTTCTAGTAATGCAGAAATGCTTGTTTGTTCTCATTTGTTAGAAACACATTGTGCTGGACCCCAGTGGTGAGTAAGACAGACACAAAGAGTATATGATTCCGTGCCTGTCCTCAAGGAGCTCACTAGTCTTTAGTAGAAAATATAGAATGCTTTTAATCTGTGCTTTATTTTCCCTTGTGATTTTGCCTTGTTAACAGCCTTTCTGAGTTCCAGAAGTTTGCAGAGACATTTTTAGTACTTTCTATAACACATTTTAGCAATGTTTACTCCTTTGTGTCATCTAGGAAGTTAATATTTAGATTTTCTGTGGTATTGGGGGAAAGAATTGGATTCTTGCCTCGCAGAACTTTAAGGGTGGTTGTTTGCTTCCACACCAGTAAAGATGGTTGTCCCATTATTGGGAAATAACATATAGTATCAGTATAATTTAAGTCTTCTCTTTCTTTGCCTCTCCCTCCTACTTATGTAATGTTTGTCAGCATGAGTATTATTTTTTCGTAATGGTAAAAAAATGGATAAACGGCAATATTACTTGGTGCTTTTTTTGGCCAACTAGGATATTTTTTTTTCTTTTTGTAGGTATAAAGACATAAGTATGTTTGTTTTTAGTATCTGATCTAATTAGTTATTGATAAAATAGTCTTAATATTTTTTGATAGTTATTTCAGGCATCATCCTCTTCCATTCAACAATTATTAATATTCCTTGAAGGTTTCAATTTCCGAAGACCTACTGATCTTCATAAAGTATTGACATGAGTACAGTGAGGTCAGGGGTTGGGCTACCAGTGTTCCTACTGTTAGAACATAGCCATTATATAATTTATTCTTTCTGTTTTATTATGAAAAAAACATTAAGGAGAAATTATATAAGAAAACATGATAGGCTCCCATATTATCTCAAGCTAAAAGAGTCTCTGGAATTGCTTTCTTGAGTCTAAAACACAGCAAAACAAAGATTGCCTATGTCAGCACTAATGTCTATGAATACCAACGAGCTTAATAAGCATTGACAAGGTAGGTATCACTTTCTGATACCCTCCCATTATGAATAGATTCGGGGAGCAGGGTGGTAGGAAGGTGTGGAGTGATGTCTCAGAAAAAGACAGTGAAAGAAGTGCACATCCAACTTTCCCTACATTTATGTCTATGTCTGTCTGTTTATCTCTGTGTAACTTAAGGAATGAAAAAAGAAGGGATAGGCATTTTCTGTCTTAAAGTGTCCAACTGACTTTCTCACTCTTTATATGGTTTTTGGCAAGCATTTCTGTGCCTTAGTTAATATATTAGTAAATGGAGAGAGAGAGGAAAAAAAAACACTCCACTGAGTTCTGTAGATCTTAATTAAGGTACAAAAATAGCTTTGAAAAAAGACTTCTGAGATGAAAGCTTTTCTTATATGTGGAAAATATTACTCCTGTCTTGTCAGTGTATCTAGTCTATTGGCATTGCTTTTTTGTACTTGGAGACAACTTCTGCTTTTCTTATTATTGGTAAGACACTTTCCTTTTTAATTTCTATAAGTGCACTTGGTTACACTATTATATCTAGGACTTGTCATTCTTGAAAAGCCATTCTTAACTTTATCTCTCCAATTGGCCTTCAATTGAAATTTGCTTTGAAGAGGAATGTAGCTATACTCATCAACTTGAAAATGGGTAAATATAGCTCATAGAAAATAACTATTTGTGTATCCTTTTATGTGCCTTAACTTCTATATCCATTCTTTCTTAGAATTTTGCCCACAGAAAAGGAGCTATGTATTACACTTTTAAATACCAGTTTTCAAGTCTGCCAAGTGTGAATTTGCAAATGAGTAGTAGTAAGTGGAGCTCACAGCTGAAAAATGACTGTTAAAAGCTTCCATGTCTGGCATTAATTTTAGTTTTGCCTTTAGGCTGTTACCACAATTGTTTCATCTATACAATGGGTTCTGAGTTACATTATGATTAGAAAATTAGCTATAACTTAGCGGTCTTTGAGATCTGGTCTAAATGCGGTCATTTCTGTGGTTCTCAGAGCTGAATTTATTCTTAGCTTTAACAAGGGTCTTATCTTAAATTGCTGATGTACTTACACATAGATCAGGTTCCAAGTTTTCCATTGTTTTGTTCAATCCACAAATACATGTTTGTGTATTTTTCTTGTAAACAGGAAGCAGGGTAATATACCATATATAGGGAGACAGCTGAAAAACATCCCTTAATCCCTTGTGTTTGTTTTACTTGTTTGATATTAATCATTTCATTTATTCATTTACTGAGAACCCACTTTGTCAGGCTCCGTGCAAGGGAATAAGGATATAACATCAAACAAGACACAGGCTTTGCACTGGTAAACTTTATAGTTTAGTGGAGGAGACAAGCATTAAACACATCATCATGTTTTAGGCAAAGCAATAGTTAATTGCTATTGTAAACAAATAATAAGGTTTTTTATTATTAACACTAGTGTATTATTTGTGTTACTAGTATGTAGGTGTTTGTATAAATCAGACTCTTCTAATCTTAGAAGCAAGTGGAGAATTTGAATGAGACACTGTATGGAGGTATTTAAAAGAGTAGTTGGGGCCTGAACAGAATGGACATCACTAGATACTGCCTGTCATGCAGAAGAAGGCACCTACAAGGCTCAGTGGTTAAGCGTCTGCCTTTGGCTCAGGTGGTGATCCTGGCATCCTGGGATCCAGTTCCACATCAGGTTCCCTGTGGGGACCCTGCTTCTCCCTCTGCCTGTGTCTGCCTCTCTCTCTGTGTCTCTCATGAATAAATGAATAAAATCTTAAAAAAAAAAAAAAGAAGAAAAGAAACAGGCACTTACCACTGAGATTTTATCAGAGTACAAGCACTTTCAAACTTTTTGGAGTCATGAAATGCTTATATGAAAAGGCATTCTAGAAATGGCTGCATATCCAATTGACAGATTTGAGAATAGGATATGCAAGTTTGGTTGAAATGAAGCTGATCATTAGACTGGCTAGTACTTTGAAAACATACTAATTCCAAGGCCATGGCTTTTAGGGATGTATCCAGGAATCTCTTCATTTAAAGAGATGATCTTGAGGGACGCCCTGGTGGCTCAGCGGCTGAGCATCTGCCTTCAGCTCAGGGCGTGATCTCGGGGATCCGACATCTAGTCCCACATCAGGCTGACTGCCTGCTTCTCCCTCTGTCTATGTCTCTGCCTCTCTTACTCTCTCTCTCATGAGTAAATAAGTAAAATCTTAAAATAAAATAGAGACGATTTTGATAATCAGCCCGATTTAAGGATTGCTGGACTAGAAGATCGTGAAGATTCTAGTCTGTAGATCTACAGACTCATGAGAAAAGTCGTGAATGTGTGATCATACTCAGTTCAGCTCCATTCACATTTGTTCCTCCTGTGTTCAGAAGAGAAACTGTCTTCTAATGTCTTCTTGGAATCCCCTCCTTTCACACCCTAGGATTTTGCTAGAGTCTGCTGATGCTGCATATTCTGTCCAGACAAATCACGGAAAGCACTGCCCTTGTCTTCCTCATTGTGTTGCCTCTAAGGATGAGAGTCTGACATGTTTTGATATTTAAAAAATCCTATTTCAGTAGGAAAAATGGCAAACCTTTATAAAGAAAACCTTTCTGTACAAAACAGCTGTTCTTTTGTTGACGGTCTGGCACTTCAGTGAATTGTCGGGCCAAGAAACCGTTTCGGAGTCCAAAAGTTGGGTTAAAAAAAAAAAAAAGTCTAAGGCCCCTGGATTGAATTTTGTAGGAATATCTTTTTTGGTCAATTTTTGGAATCCTGCTTTGCTTCATCATAGTTGCAAAAATCTACTCTCCTTGTACACGAAGATATCCCCAGGCAGCAGATATATAGTCTATTTTCTGAACAGGAATCTTATAGGTCTCAGGAGAGCCAACTTCCACAGGCCCGCTGGGTTGTCTGCTCATTTGTAGCTCACTGTAATGATTCTGCAATTTTTTATTTTCTTGCTATTCTAGGAAGGCAGATCTTGAGGTTTGTTTTTGGAGCTTTACTTCATAATAGCATATATTTTCTCTTTCTGTTTCTCTCTGCACATATGGATATAGAAGTGTGGGTATGACATGTGCATGTATGTGTCTGAGGAGTGTATGGGTGTGTGTGTGTGTAGACATAGATGTATATTTCTTTATCCTGTTTATGAAAGAGAAGTATGTATAGTGTGTTCTTTAGTTTGACAATTTTCTTTTAATGATATCCCATATTTTCCTTTTCTCCAGAACATATCATCTAATAGACATAGACTGGTAGCTACAATGACAACCAAAGCTAAAAAGAAGCAGATAAATATGGTGCCCAATTTCATGAGCAACAGAATCTATATTGCCAAAACACATTACTCTGGAAAAGTTACTGTATTTAGTTACTGGCAAGCTAAAAACTAGATCTTTGTCTATTTCAGAAAGGAGGGTCTTTTTTTTTTATAGATCACCTTGAAATAATCAATCAGTTCTGTACAAGAGCTACATTATTAAATGTGGATGTACTGTAAACTACCAATGCCAAAGTGTACCTGAATCCCACTGGCCATATAGCTTATATTCCATGAGAAACCCAAACAAAACAAGCTCCCCCCTCATAGACTGAAAGAGTCATGCTAATAAAATAACTGGGTGATTTAGTTAAAAAATATATTTCAAGATATTGCTAATAATTTGATGGTCTTGACCAGTTACTTGAACCCAGTTGATACATATAGATCAGGATAGAAGTTTCCTGCCTTGCCTGAGGTGAGCCCTGGGCCTTTGGTTATTTCAGGGTAATGTTCAATGACCACACATAAGTGTACTATATATAAGTGTACCATAAAATAAAACCTTTTGAGGTTTGTGCTTAAGAAAAAGACATAGTACAGTATTGTATGTTTGTGTGACCTAAAGCATTTTGTTCTACTATGACAGACATATCATCCTCCTGTGCCAATATAAATGCAAGGACATTTCATAGTCATAATCTGTTAATACCAGTTAGCAGTGTCACAAATTAAAGCATTAGTGGATTTGTGTTGCTTGAGGAAGCAACTGATATAAAATACCAGGAGGTTGAAGGAGTGGGGCAGTTTATTGTAACATAATTCTGCATACCATGTAAAGGCTTCATGCCTGTTGGTGTGAAGCCTTTGAGTGGGCCTTCACAGAGAGCTCAAAGGGATAGTTCAGCATGCAGCAAATATATAATTAAGAAACATTAGGCTAGATACATTCTCAAAGAAATAATTTTGGAGATCAGCAGACAACAAAAATCAAAAGAGGATATTACCTTTTTTTTTTTTTTTTTTTTTTTTTTTACAAGAAAAGACTTTACTGCTTTTTAAAAATGTACTTTTGTAGTACAGGCAAAAAAAAAAATTATTCCCAGGATTTGAAAAAGGGCATTTTCTATAGTTGTGTTGTTTTGGGACTGTACTTAAATAAAAATTTAATGATGATTTTCAAAATGTACTTTTACAGGAACTACTGATAGTCCTGTAGCAGAGATTTTGGCCAAATTATTAATGGTGATTCTATCATGAAGGATACATAACTGTCTTATCAAGAGGCCTATAACCTAGGAGCATGGAAATGATTGTATAAATTATGGAAGGAATATTAGATTAAACTCCCTCTTTAATTTTAGTAGTGGTTTGAGAGAGTAATACATTTATTACTGTAGAGCATTTTGTATTTGCCTAGGCTTTTCAATGATTTTCATATTTCCCCTTTTTAGCCTAGATTATGGATATATTCTGAGAGAAAGTTATAGGGAATAACAATTATAGAGAATGAGAACCCATGGTTAAAATTATATGCACATTGAACTACAATGAGGGTATTAAAAGTATTTCATCCCATTTGTAAAATATCTTCCATGACTATGAAAGGGCAATATTTTTTCCAATTATATCTGCTTTAGCCTGCAAATGGATTACCTTATAAGAACTCTTATAAAGCAAAGAGTCCAAAAATAATTGAAAGTGTAAGGACAGATAAGCTGGGCATATAAAGGCCCTGAGCAAACTTCTCGCCATAGCATTCACAGAACGGGAAAAGAAAAGAAAAAAAAAAAAAAGTTTATCTTAACTCCTGCTCAGGACCAGATGAATATTTTAACCCTTAGCGTCATGATGCTTCTTATTGACAGGGAGTACCTCCTGCATTACTTCTAGCCCCATTCTCCAATGTCTGGAAAGATTGCATTTTGACTTCCCCCATTATTAATAACCAGATTTGATCTTAGGCTGGTCCGAGGTCAGGCAGACTGGCCAGGTCAGCCTGTTTGTGTGTGTGCATGAACTGTGACATCTACTCAGAGTGACAGGTAAAGGATGAGGGTGGTGAAACAAGGGTGTTAGCCTTAAGCCCACCAAAAGGAGCTTCTTCCTCCTGGGAACAAAGATCCCTAGGGCTGTGGCCACCTTCTTTTCCCAAACCCTGGCTTTGCTCATAATGTTTCCGTTAATGATGCACTGTTGAAGAGAGCATTTGAGAAGAGGCAAATGATTTCAGTCATCTAACTAAAAACAATAATGCACATTTGCATGATCAGAACTTTTCATCAGATTTAACAGTATTTTATATGGATCAATTTCGCATGGCTTTTCCTTTTCTTAGGTAAGTGACTCAGGCACACTACAGTGTGGTATCTTTATATCTGAAATGCCCCCCATTTCACAAGTAAAAAATACGGAAGCTCTAATGAATATGGGACAAGACATATTTTAGAAACTAGATGAACAACTTTAGAAGCTCCAGATTTTTAGTATTTTTCTATAAAACCTATCAAATAAACCCATTTTTCAAAAAAAAAAAAAATCTGGCCTCTTTCTGGGTAAAAATTCCTAAGAAGCTATTTGGTTCTTAATTGATTTTCTACGTCAGTTGTTCATTGAATAGATAAGTAGTGCCTGTGATATTTGATTACAGAGCAAGGCACCCATTTAACCTTCTGTTCTTTCCTGGCCAGGATTTCAAATACAATAGAACGTTCCTCCCTGAGGCTCAGCAGGATTAGACAGCTAGCGGTAATCCCTGATACGCTGAAATAGACCTGATAGAACTTCACCTCACTTGTTTAGGATTATGCTCATGAATTCCACTCACCCGGCAGCATTAACCCTTTAGGGACTTGGGCTGGGATATTTGATCAGTAAAAGCAGCAAATAAGCAGAGGCCTATTAATAAGTTCTAAACAGTTACACCTCATTTATTGGGCACAGTATAATCATAATTTTGAAGTTAGAACTGAATCGATGTTTTTTTTTTTCTGATATTTTGCTTCTTCTATATATGGGTCTCGAGATTTGTATTAACTTATCTTCCCACATATAATTTTGTTTAAGAAACTTTATGAAAAGTTCTGGTTTATAATAGCTTTCCCACCATGGTCACAGTTAAATCATCTTGTGGAGGTGAAGGATAAATGACTTCATATAAAGTAGTTCCTTGATAAGTCTAGGTTAACTGGAACCAAGGCAAGTATGAAAATCCCCAAACCTCATTTTAGCCAGGGGTTTCCAATCTCTTCCTTTTCCTTTCATTAGAGCAAATTCCATAGGTTTGAGTTTAATTTTCTCTCTTTCCCCTCTAGGGGATATGAAAATGAGCTAAGAAATGGCCAAAAGGCAGGAAATCAGTGGGTGAAAAAGAACTAGTAAAAGGTATAGTTAATCCACAAATTGGAAAGTCAGCCCCATGTTAATCAAGAGATGAAAGGAAGAGCATACACTCTTTCAATGCAGGTGGCAGTACTGGCCTTTATCATGGTTTTTTAATAATTTACATTGAAATCTGCTCCTGACACTATTAGGCCATCAAAATGAGGCCCTTGCAAAGTCACAGGTTTGAAATGGGTTATTAGTGACTACTAACACAGTCTGGGAGAGCCCCCCAATCGTTATGGAAGTGATTACCTTGAATCATCTAGGTCTTTTTGTGTTGACTCTTTAAATATTCATATTCACAACTAGTTCTATTAATTATTGAAATAAGTGATTCTGGTTTTGATGATTAGAAGATTTCCCACCACGCTCATAGGTTTTAGAAAAATGTAAGTTTTATTTGAGAGACTTAACCTCCAAATAATGTTATGATGATGAATATGACCTCATTGCCTATGGTAATATTTCAAGGTCAGAGATAATTTAATGCTAAAGCATTGGTGCATCCACCTCCTTTCTTGAATATTGCTTTTGTTAGTGGTTCTTAAGGGGATTGATTAGAGAAAACATTTGTTTTTATTAAGAAATTTTTAGTGGAACAAATACAATCACAATGAAAAGATAACTGTGAAGAATTTTTAAAAGCGTTTTCTGTTCTTTACCAGATTCTTCACCCTGCAGATTAGTGCAATTGTAATGATAGCCAACGTCATGATTACAGGAGAAATATGGTGCATCCCTCATGCTTTGAAGCTTAATTTTTTGTAAGAACTTAAATAAATCCAGGGAGTAAATGGATGGGATTAAAGCTGAAAGAATGGTCGGGCTCTAATAATATTTTGTTTTTGTTTGGTGGGGAATGAAGAGATGCTGCGAAGTGGGGAGTTGTGACTTGAAATGATTCAGCCAATCTTTAATTAACGATCTCCTCTTTTACTTTTTGTACAGAATATCTAATTTTCATGAGTTTAGAGAGCAAAGATGATTTCTATTGTTCAGTTTAAGTGACATATTATTCTAATTAATTGGAAAAGTGCTCCTATGGGATAGGTGACTCGAGGATGGAGCCTCTGAGGCTCTGTCTTTACAGTGGTCCTGGATTTGCCCTTTTCTCCTGACATGCTTTTACATATGCTGTTGCTGAGATTCCGGTTCTTTGTTGTATGTTATAAAATTCTATTGCATCAGCATGAACAAAACAGAAATATTATAGATGTGAACCTTTCACCCCAAAAGACATATAACAGATTGAAAAGCTCCAGATCAGGGTAACAAGAATGCTTGCAGCCAGCATGGATGGGTTTACAGATGACTAAAAGCTGGTATTAATAAATCTCGAAAGGAGAAGAATAAGAGCAGAATTTACTGAAGTCTGTGAAATAATAAAGGGACGTGAAGCTAGGCCATGTGCATCTTTGTACTGTGTGTCAGAAAGAGCTAGAAATTCTTCCGTGTAACTGGGAGAAAACAAATTTCGAAGTGACAAAGGAGAGCTTGGTGTTTGTTTTTCTATTTGTTAATAAAACGTAATTTACCTCTAGAATAATTGAGTTAGAAGATTCTGGAAAAACTAATTCATCTTGGAATCATAAGGACAAAGGAGACCTTGAGGAGTCTCCTCCCTGGCAGACAGGCAATATTAAAACCATCCCCCAAAGAAGTCCATCTGTATTATTTTTAAAGAGAAGGAACTGGTTTAGTTGTGGCCAATGGAATGCTTTGTGACCACATGAACAAAGAGATAATGACTGAAGAGTTTACAGCTCTGAAGCAAATCCATTGATTCTGTAAACTTTGTTCATATAATAATGCTGTTGAAAAAATTCACAAGTTTTTTTAAAGGAGTTTTGCCTCAATAGTATATTTTTAAAACCATTTTTAAGTATACCCTGGGAAATGCAAACTTGATTAACACATGGTCCTTGACTTGGAGATGGTTAGAGACATATACAAAGAGCTAATATGCCCATATAAAACTCCTACGTTTTGTATCGCTACATAATAACTAAAATTCTATGTAGCAGGGAATGTTTTATGTCCACCTTATTGTTCAGTCCTCAACAGCACAATGAGGTACATGCAGTTCTCATTGCAACTGTACAGATTAGGGAATGGAACATAACGAGGTCAGATGACTTCCCCAGGGTCATACGGACAGTTGAGATGTGAACCCACACTTACCTTCCTGGAGGCTGTGCTCTTAAGCATCATTCTTTACTGCTAGGCTTCTGCTGTGGCTGACATCAGTCTGGAGTCCGTGGACACCTCGGATGTCCATATGTGAGTTTTAGAAAGGTATGGAAGGTGCATCTCCTGAGTGTATAAGAGGATGCATTTTCCCACAAATAGGCATGCACATACTCTTCTAAGATTCTCAGACTCTGTAAATTTAAGAACAATCATCCTAGAGTATGGACTCAGAGAGCTACAAAGTGGTGAGAGGTTTTACAGTTAGAGGAGAGTATGGCCAGGTGGGCAAAACAGGAGCAAGTTAGTGTTTGGATGGAATCCTACAGGATTGAATAGGTGGATGTGAGGTTTGGTGTGGAGAGAGGAAAGAAGGCCACTGTCTGATTGAGGAAAGAGTTGGTTGTTTCCTCCTCAACTTACAGCTGAGTCAGTATAACTGTAGACATTTTACCTTCTTAGTAGTAGGAGCCTGTGATCCAGACAGTAAAAGCAGTATATGTCCAGAGAGTCCATGGGTTTGAGTGGCTAATGGGAGCTGCTAACTTCTCTCCCATTCAGTCACTGATCTATAGAGGTCTGCAAACATTTCATTTCGAATATAATTGAAAGAACCTGAGTTTCAAAAATAGATAAATCCATTGCTTCATATTTGCAGTATCAGTGAAGTAGAACAATTCTCTCTCAAAATACAATAAAATTAGTCTCCATATATATTTCTGAATCAAAGGAATGAATGCTGACCACACCAACATTACAAATTTTAATTAGCTGTCCTTTGGATGGGATATGGGAATTCATTTTTATTTAATGTGATAGTCTTAGGTCATACCACACTTATGGTCAAATTTTTTGTGTTATATATATGCTAATAGTGCCTAATAAGTTCTCAGATACTTTTTTTTTTAATACAGGAAAATTTTGTTGGGTTAAATTCCTTCATCAAAGTATTTCTATGTATGTCATTGTATAAATTGATTAATACAGGCACTTTTGAGTAGGGCAGTCTTTTTGGAGATATCTAAAGTGTATATGTATTAAAGGAGTATTAATTGTTAAATTATTAGTATTCATAATATTTTATAAGTTCAAAGTGTAGTTTTAAAAATAATGAAATGGCTACATCATCAATGTCATGTACATTTTTAGCGGAACAATTTTTACCTACATTTAAATGTTCCCTTGGAGTTCTTGCAAAGCCAAGGCAACAACGGACCTCTGAGTTGGCCATAACTGTACGGTAAAAACCACAAAAATGAAACACAAGGTAATGCTCTAGTTTATTTCCATTGGTCAAAACGCAAGAGAAAAACCTAGCTAAATAAGAAAAACAATAATTTTAAAGTGTGACTCCATATCACAAAACGCAATTGCAAAAATAGGGAAGGACTTTTAAAACCATGGTTTTGCCTCGATAGTACACCTTCGGAGAATTCTCGAGTAGTTTGTTTCTGTGGCTGCATTTCTAATAATGGAGCTGTCATTTTCTTCATTCTTGCCTTTCAGAACAAGGGTGGGGGGAGATTAAAATAATCTTCAAAGCAGACACCATTACATTGAGTGGACCCTGGCATGCAAGCTGCTTTTCTAAAGCAGCACATTTTAGTTCCCACTGCAGATGATAGTTAAATATCCACTCCAAGCAGAGAGTATTTAGACAGAGAATCATCCAGCCTGTGGAGAGGCCTGGAGTCATATACCCTTCTCTATGACTAGCTCATGAAATAATCTAATACAACTGTCTTTTGTTTGTTAATTGCAGAAAGGAATCTGGATTTCCAGTGATTGTCAGGGGGGAGAGAAAAGCATTGTACAAAGCTTTAAATTAAAACGAAAGTGAAACAATGTTAGGAACAGCAGAAAAAGATGGAGGTCTAGTCTGTTATTCTCCTTGAGAGTAAACTATCCTAGGGTCACCAGCTTTAATTTTTCCTGTTTGGTCATCTCAGCAGAGAAAGTAAGGACTGGCTAAGTATGAGAGCTGCTCTCCTGACTCTCTCAGAGCTGACCCTGGGCTCCACGCCTGGGCTGAGACACTGGTGGTGGAGAGAAGCTCACGCTACCCTGGTCTGTGCTGTGCGCACCCAGTGGATGGATCAATGGAGGCCCGGAGCCCAGGGGCCTGTCAGGATAATATCTTTCATTTAAAGGAGGAAAAAATAATTGAATAATGGATGTTAAAGAACTATTTTAAAACGCGTCCTCGGAACGTAGTTCTGAGTCAGTGCTACTTGTGAGTGCCATAAGTGGCAGTGTACAGAAAAAAATATTCATTAATCTTAGCAAATATTCCTTTTGCATTATATTAAGCTATATTCATATGTTGTACTCTCTTTTGAAGAGCATGCCCAGATTGGATTTTCTTTTTCTTAAATGGCTCTGATAAAAGTCAATCTTCCAAGTGTTTTACAGTATCATGGTCCCCAAACCTCAGCAGGGAAAGCCCAGCTAATATGAGACACATGCTAATAAGAGACTGATTTTCCATTTTTAATGTTTCATGCTGATGCCAGATGATGTATCCAGCTAACCACTTTAAACCTTTCAGTAAAGGTTTGATAATAGATGTCATTATTGAATGTCCTCATGCATGCCCCTTTGAAACAAATGATCACCTATTAGAGGATAGAGACAAAACACATTTACTTGAATGAAATGTTTAATAAAGTACATCAGGACTTGTTTTTATTGGTATTGGTCTATGAATACTTTATGTGCTAATTTAGGGCTTAGGAGTACTTAGTCATCCAAACTCTCCAGTCTGAAAAAAGCATGTACCTTATTATTATAAACGCCAGCCTTTAATGTTTAGAACATATTTATAAAACATACTTGTCCTCTTCTTAAAATTGAAAACATCTGTTACAGATTTTCTGTTAAATGTTATGGACGTGAGAGCCTGGTGATGAGGCAGTCTGCCATTTTGAATGGGAATTAAGCTGACAATGCATTCTGCACCAGTGAGGCCGTGAAAACAAACAAAAAAAGGCAGATGGTTCATTTAGTTTAGTAATTGTAATTTGTTGTTCATTAAAAGTAATTCCCACACAGGCATTCTTTATTCTGATACAGTATATGGAAAATTGTACTCTGTAAACCTGGCCTAATAATTTTTTCCTTAGCATAATTTGCACTGACGTTTGATAGGCAGTTGATTAGAGCAGAATGATTTCTTTAGAATGAAAATTAATTATAATTTTTGCAGCTCTCATTAGTCTGCTTTTGTAACTACCATGGCTAAACAGCAGGGGTTTGGCCCTGAAATACTGAGTATCACTGGATCATTTACGATGAAGCCTCCCTTTTAAGATGATTGGACCTTTTCATTGTAGTTTCCGTATCTACATAAAATAAGGATTCTCAGTAAAAAATTTCAGTGCGCTTTGAAATATACCTGAATAGATGTTTACAGTGGTAAAGTTAGTATCATACAAATTTACCACTGCATTGTGTAGCCTTTTAAACATAATAACCAACAGAGACATATTTTAGTCTTCAGTATTATATAATCCGTTATAAAAATACTTCCTGAATTTAGACAAATAGTTACAGATGCACACAAATAGCATAGATTTTAACAGTGGGGATTCTGTTCTTCAGAAATACACAAAATTGTCTGAAATACATTTTAAAGGAAGGATCGTGATCCTCTATTGATGTGAGATTGATGATGGAACAGATTTGTTCCATCCAGAGGAACCAAGCCTCCTCCAGTGTTATAATCTGATTGATGTATATAATATGATTTCAGAAAATTATCTTCTAAAATAAATGTATATCTGACAAAATCAGCACCTATAGCTTAGAAAGAAATTTGATCTTTTACGAGTGTATACTATTTCTGCTATGCCATTATGTTGTTTTGTTGTACACCACCACATTGATATTAATGTAATTTTCCCCAAACAAGATAAGAATTGTGGGGGTTTCTGAACCACTGGATGAATTTGTGAGTTGGATTTATTTTGCTTTCAAAATTCATTGCACTGGACTTCAGATTTCAGAAAGTGTTACAAGAATATCCAGGAAACAAATTCTTGTCTATAAAGTATTTTTTAACCACGGGGGCGGGCGGGGGGCCGGGAAGCCCGTCTTACCTAGCTTCATGAAAAAAGCATTAGGATGCAGTAGATATGGTAGCATTTTAATGAAATGTTTTTTAATAGATACTTTTGCATTTACAACCTCTTATGTCCAGAGTTTTGGATTTTCATAATTAACTATCCAGGAAATGGTTTTAACACTGTAAAGAAAGTCTTCTGTTTTATAACACAATTCCTGTTTCTGTGGAATATGAACAAGACAGTGTTTATTGTAGTCAGAAAAATTGTTGGCATGATTCTGCATAAGTGAAGAATCTCTGGACTGTCTCAAAGTGTTAGCTGCCCATTTGCAGACAAACAAGCTTTTAGTGTGCAATTTAGGTCAATGGATCGAGGGAGAAGATGTGTTTAGGCGACAGATTTTAAATCACCATAATATAAATATGCTTCCCTTTTCATCCGGAATTTGCTTTCTTTCAAGGTAATTTAGTGCAGCAGACATGCACTTATGCCTGTCTTTGTAATTTTAGGGATTAGGATAGTGAGGATTAAATGCTGACCCTTAATCTTCAATATCAACTTTAAGAGCGAAATATAATATGCAAATGGAACACATTCATTTTGTGTTTATATATTTTAATCTCTGTAATTTAGTTTTAAGAAGATGGAAACTCATCTTTGCCTTATTTATTTTGAATCCTAAAGCAAGATGCCATTAAAATCTTTATCCTTCTGTCTTAGTGGATAAATGTTTATCCTTTAGGGCTTAGAATACAATTTTTTTTAAAAAAAAAATGACTTTAACCTAACAACACTTTTCTATCAAGGCAAGTGGCATGTCTGTCTGATATAAAAGTGTAGTTAGACTGACTTGGGTTAAACGAATGACTGAGGTACTAAGTTCAGCCCAGGAAAAAGTATGTATGTGATAGACTTTTGTTTTGAATTTACTTTTAAAAATCAGTAAATTGAATTTTTATTAATAAAATCAGTTAGTGTATTTCTGATCAAGTTTACTTTGTTCTTAATAAACTTTTCCTTTGTGGTTTGAATTTCAGTGTATGGACAGGAATGTCTTCTAAAGAAAACATTTATTAGGATGAAATATTAAACTGATATAAAAATCTGGGCCATATTTTCTTAGACAAATAAACATAGGAGCTATATTAAGTAAGCAGATCAAAAAGAGAAATGTAGTGTGAAAAACAGAAACAAAGAATCTTTTTATGCCTCTGGCTTTACTGGAAGAATGGGGTTGGAACAGTCTGCTTAGCTTGGCTCAGTGGCTTCATCACCTAGGTCCTTGCCAGTCTATAGACAAAGGTGCCAGATCTCTGGGTATGTAACTTGAATGTCTACCATATACAATTGATTTTTGAGCAGCTTGTAAGAAATTAATGGTTGCTTAGATTGCCAAAAAATGCAGATAGTTTCAGGCTGCGAGTTGTACATCAAGTTTTTCAAAATGGGAAGGTAGAAATCCCGTGATTAGTTATAGGAGTAGTCCTGAACCTGTTCTCAAGCATCCAGACCAATATTATGTCATCACAGATAAAAGAAACATTGAGCACCAGGTGACACCCTACAAACATGAGCATGTAACCTAGACTTCTTTTTGTTCTCAGAAGCTTATTACTTGCAGCAAATACACAGTTGTTTTAATGATCAAAATCATTCTTGGAGTTTAAACACTTTCCTACTGACTCCTAAAAATGGGCCTAATGATGGAAGCAACACTGTTGATGTTTTCATTCTCTAGAATCGCACTGTTGTAGGATATAAGGAGTAGAATCTGTGTCGGTAGATCTGCATCTCCCTGACTACTACAAGTAAACTTATTCTCTTTCAGATATGTAACATAGTTTTATTTTTTCCTGGTTATAACTGACAGATTTTTTTTTTAAAATTCTGACTGTAAGATTGAATGATAGGGCATTTAGAAGGTTGGTGCATTTCCATGTTCATTATCCAGTAATAAAAAGAGCCATAATACATTTCATTATTTTACTAATGACTAAAGAGAGAGACAGAGAGACAGAGAGATAGAGACAGAGAGAGAAAGAGATAGACATTAATAGTACCATGATATGTAGCATTTTTCAAGATTTATGTATTTTGTCCAGTTCCTTATTAGGCAGCACAGTATAGTAATTGCAGAATGGAGTGAAAGAGACCCAGGTCTAAGTCTGAGCTCTGCTACTTACTTGTGTGACATGAGCAAGTTACTTCACCTCTCTAACCTTCAGTTTCTTCATTTAAAACTTGGGATTCTCATAGTACCTGTATCATGAGGTTTTGTGAGGATTGAATAAAGTAATGAATGTTATCTGCTTCGCCTGTGCCTGGAACATAGTGAGTGATAAAAAAATAGTAATTATTTTTATGAATTTACCTATTATGCTATTATATTGATATGAGCTAATTGTAATTGCATTTAGGAGAGACTGTTTGTGAAAAGCTGTTATAGTCACCCTTAATTTGTAAAAACCTATCAGAACTTGTTATCAGTGGTGTTAGCCAATCAAAAAAGGTATTGTGTTTCTTTTATTTGATTTCTTTCATGCTCTGTGAAATTAAAATTATATTTTTACATGTGAAATTGAGTCAGATAAAATCTAGAGATCTCCATTTAAAAATCAGGACAGAGGTACTTCTGGAATGGGAGAATGTGGCTTGGCTTCTCAAATGAAGAGATAAAATATTTTAATTTTCTAGAATTTAGTGATTTGGTTACATGTATAGATTATGTTGCAAATTAGTGAGTTAAGGCACTGCAAAGGAGAGAAAGGTTTTGCAAAATGGTACTCTAGGCTTATTTTTGGTAGCACATTTGTCAGAAGTTCAGTTTTTCTTACGGAGAAAAAAGCCACCTCCTAGAGACCTTCTCTTAGGACTTCCAGCCTTGCCCTTGGACCCTAGATTTGATCCTGAAATGTATAAATATGTCTGCCAACGGTTCTCAATACTCAAGACGGTTATGATGATCTAATCAGATCAGTTAAGTGACATGCACTCACTTGCTAATACACACAGGAGAGAAAATAAGTGAAGATTAGGTAAGCCAGTTCTGAAAATTTGCTCATCATTTAGCAAGTTTGGGTTGTCTAAGTGGGATGAAGTGGTGGTGGCAATCTCCAGGATCTTTAGAACTTCAGAACCATTGCTTCCAAACTTTAGTCACTGAATGAAAGCCACTGATTGGCTTCATTTCTAATACTAATACTGGATCCAGGTTTCTTGTATCCAAATTGAAAGGGATTAGCAAAACAAGATTTGTCCTTATTTCTTTTTCCTATTGCCAAATTCTTACAGAACCATGTAGGGCAGTTCATGCAGAAACCATGACTTAGGTCGTTGTTCTTTCTCTGTCTGAACTGTTAGGTCAACAGAGACTAAAGGAACTTGGCTCACAAGAGTGTATTACTTTGTCAGAGATGATTAGAATATAATAGTTGAGGTCTTCTCCAGGAATTAACTGTCCTGTTAGATTTGATTAGAGTTCTTTTTTAAGTCCATGTTAAAATTAAAAAAAAAATTAGAAACTGTTATTCTTAAGCATTTATTTTTGTCTCTTTCTATTTATCCTGTTCTTTGGGAGGACCAAGAAAATAATAATAAACTGTAATAACCTTTGTTCTGGAAGATCAAGATATATCAGCCTCATAGCTACTTTGGAATATTACTTAAGAGTCAAAAAACAAAAGTTTTAAAACAGCCTCAATGCTACTTTGGAATATTACTTAAGAGTCAAAAAACGAAAGTTTAAAAAGTATCTACTTCCTAAGTGTGTCTTAAAGTCCATACTTAAGAAATACAATAATAACATATTGCAATGTGGAAATTTAATGGGGAGGACTATTGAACAGGAAACTTTTTCACTAGAATTACTTGGAAAGGCACTGTGGATTTTCTCTTTGAACCGGGCCTTAGCAGATTTGTAGGATTGATACATACAAAGGTGGAGATGACTAGGGAGGAAGACTGTAAAGTATCATGGGAGCATGAGTATCTCTAGTTTCTTACTGGTGCTTTTGCCCCTCATGATTAAATGAAATGCCCAAGAGAAAAACAATGTACAAGTTAAAATTTGATGTTATGAGAGGCACCTGTGCAGCTCAGGTGGTTGAGCAGCCAACTTTTTATTTCAGCTCAGGCCATGATCTTGGGGCCATGATCAAGTCCTATGTTGGGTTGCAGGCTCAGCCAGGAGCTTGCTTGAGGATTCTCTCTTTCTGCCCCTCCTCCACTGCAGTCTCTCTCTCTCTCTCTCTCTCTCTCTCTCAAATAATAAATAAATAAATAAATCTTTTAAAAAATTGAGTGAGTTTTATTATCATTTGCCAGTGTATGAGTATATAGCATCACTTATATTTATAGGCCCTGACCTTTGAGAAGGGTTTCAGCCTTTAACATTATTAAATGTGATTTTTCCCTTTCTTTATTGGAAAAAAAACCCATAAAACTAGATGTATACATTTTAATCTAAAATTGTTAATCAGCTTTTAGAGCATTGGATTTATAAGGCAAGTAATGGGACTGATCTTTTTGAACAAGGGGAAACTACATGGGTTATAACAAAAAGTAAGTGAGACCTCAAAAATAAGTTGAGATTAAATCATTTTTGAAATATAATGGTGGTAGAGGGAAGGGAATTGCTGAATGCTAGGGAAGCAGTACAAACTCCATTCTGGGTTTGTTTGCTGAGCCTCTTTTAATTTTGGTCAGGGGAATGTCAGGTAAACTTCATCTAGAAGGACTCTGATGTTTGTTTTGTTTGTATTTGCCAGTGCCTAACCTTGCACCTGGTCCAGAGAACATGCTTATTCATGCTACCAGAAGAAAAAAGGAAGAAAGGAAGGAGGGATGGAAGAGAAGGAGTAAGAAAAGGAGGAAGGCAGGTGGAGAGGGAATGAAGAAGGAGAGGATGAATGTAAGATGGATTGGCTGGAAAAGAGATATTATCAAGGACACAAAATCCTTATGATTCTAGGGAAATAAAAGTAAATAGGACCTTGAGAAACTGAGATTGCAGGAGGGCAAGTATTTCAGGGATTTTTCTGAAATAGAATTTATAAAACTTGAAAATTGGTTATGGGGTGGCAAAGGTAAAGAAAGTAGAAGAGTTACATGTGGCTTAATTGTTTTTTTAAATATATGGTGACAGAAGATGATTGTGTCAGTCAAAAGTAGATTAAAAAAAGGGGGGGTGGTTCCTTGAGGGAAAAGGTGCATTGAATACCATTTTTAGCACAATTGTTTTTGAAGTTCTTATAGGACATCAAGGCAGGAATGTGATACAGTAGAAACTGCCAAAATAGATTTAAAAATTGCATCCATTGACTTAATAGGTCGGATAATGAGGGGGCATGAGATTTTCAAGAGAGGATCGTACAATAAAGCCAATGCATGGAGGGATCTCTAGATATGAGAGATGATAAGAAAGAGGAGATGCCAGTGAAGGAAATTATCTGAAAGATTAGAGAGAAAACTTCAAGTGTCAAGGACCTGGGGAATCCAGCTAAGGAAAACCTGCTAGGAGGAGATGATGAAGTGCAGCAAATGCTATACAGAGGGAGACTGCAAACAGATGATAGCGAATTCCAGAAGTGGAATATAAATCACTCCCTAGGGAAGTTTAGCCATGAAGAGATGCCAAAGGGAGGTGGCTGTGCTCCTATGAATGAGATCTATGTGTTTGAATTCTGTGAAATTCACCAACTTTAAAACTGTGGCTCCATTGGGGGAGAAATAAAAGTAAACACAGCAATCCTAACTTAAAACTTCTACTTCTCAGTATCAACTCAGGCAAGAGGTGTGAAGACCACATTCCAATGGCCAGGAGCCAGGTCAAGTCCAGTGATTCCATAACATTTCTTTTTACTCTCTATCCATATCCCCAAGTATGAAATCTCACAACCTAATGTAGATAACCAGAATGAATTATTCAATCTACATTCGTGAGGGTCAAGATTCAGAATAGATCAATATGTCTTTTGGGTAGAAAGGTCATATTTGGGGGTAAGAACAAAGAAAGGTGCCCTGACAGTGCCATTCTGGACATTTAAGCAATCTTGAAGGGCTTTGCAGCATACATAGAAATGGAGACCCTTTAAAAATAATTGAAAAACTTTTATTTCCAGAGTTTCCTATTCCATATTTCACCCATTCTAAATAATAATAATAATAATAATAATAATAATAATAATAAAAGTTTTTTCAGATGTACATATTTTGGGGACAAGAGTGGTTCTTTTATTTGTCCTGTTTCAAAAATGACCATATTCTTAGCCTTAGCTATTAGAAGACAGGCGCAGAATAGTTTCTGAATTCTAGCCAGCATTATTTTGTCATGTTGTCCAGCCTTATCCAATGACATATACTTTTTTTAGAGATTTTATTTATTTATTCATGGGAGACACACACACACACACACAGAGGCAGAAACATAGGCAGAGGGAGAAGCAGGCTCCATGCAGGGAGCCTGACGTGGGACTGGATCCCGGGTCTCCAGGATCAGGCCCTGGACTGAAGGCAGGCGCTAAACTGCTGAGCCACCCAGGGATCCCCTCCAATGACATATTAAAGTTATTGATAGAATCTCAGAAATATATTGGGTTTTTTTTTTTTTTCAGTTGTATTAAAAGGGAATGGTTGCTTCACTGGTTTGAGGCCGATTGTGCAATCAAGGGTGCTGCCACATAAATAATCCCAACAAATTTGTTGCAAGAGGGATGAATGAGAATATGCAAGAAGAACAAGCAGAGAATGAAGATGCTCTCTGTTAAATGCTGGTAGTAAATGAGACAGGCATTTATTTGGATGATGTCAGTGAACCACACTAAATTCTAATCATGACACTCTTGGAGTTATGCTTTGACTTCCTTCTCTAGTTTGACTAAATATACTGCACTTCCATTTTTTCCTTCTTTAGACTATTGATTTAGCTATTTGAATCTGGCAATTTTGGCAGCAAAATCAATCTTGTTTCTTTTATCAGCAGCCATGCAACTGGATCTCTACCTATTGTCCAGGAGGAATCTGTATCTTAAGCTTAATTGCTAGCTCCTGCCATGTTCTTCTGTTCACTGACTGTACTAAGGAAATGAATTCTTAAAAGACCTGAACTTAGACTCAATACTACTCTTAGGCATGATAATATCTATTCATTTAATGCATAACCCATTAAGTCAAAATGACCCTGGAACCCTAGGAAGAGGTGAGGGGAGTGAAAGGGATAATTTTAGACTTCGTTTCCCTGTGAGCAGTCCTTCTGCAAATGCATGTTAATCGCAGAATCAAAATAAACACACTTAATTGAACAGTATTGTGGATCAATAAAATCATTGACTGAGTACCACTGGTGCTCACTTGAGGTAAACAAGTGAATTAATAGTCTCCACTTCCTTCAGGCGTCTTTGGTGTGGCCATCAATAGCGTACTCCTAAATCGGAACTGGCAGTGACCAAAAGGGTCTCATCGAACAACCCAGCTTGACCTCTGAGGTGCATTATCTCCTGACACCTTATAAGCCATTTCCTTTTTCCATTCTGTGTGTCTTATCATTCTTGTTACATGATTTGAAACTTAGCTTGTGAGAAAACACTCACACGGATACTATATACACACAATCTTCTCGTAAAGATCTTTTCTTTAAGGACTTGAGTAAGAATCGTCCTTTTCAAACTTTTATTTTATTCCAGTGTAAACAGTTTACATCTTTTACCTTTCCTGCTTGTGCATGCAGCGCAGCTGTATAGGAGAGAGGAGTAAGGTAGGGTAGAGAGGAAGCTGAAAGACAGCAAGAATATAGAGTTTGCTTGGGGCAGTCACAGATTTCAGATCCTTCGCATTGAATCTTAGAGACTGGGCTATGATTTCTAACTGTTGAGGTTCCATCTTTCTCTGAACTTCTGAAGGGAGAACCTGGTAAGTTACCATGGCAAAAATCTAGGTTGCACTTCCAAACCATGTTGTAGGCTGCATGCCACATATATACCAGGTAGACTTCCAGTTAATGTGAGCCCTGTCCTGTCACTAGTGTCTGCAAAGACTTTTCCACTTTGCATAAACACAGCTGCCATGATACCCGTTTTAAGTCAAATGTATTTTGGAACACATGAAGTTCAGCAGTGACCAACTGAATTAATTCATGTTCTCATGTGGAAACTCTAAACTTAAAAAAAAAAAAATTCCCAGCAATGGGTCTTGGGGAATGAATCTGTGCAGGCCAGATGAAATCTGATAAAGAGCCTAAATAACAGTTCATGTTCACTGTTTATCTAGAACTTTTTACAAAGTAGAGCTGAGTGAGAGAGACTTTGAAAAAAAGAAACCTTGCTTTTCACTAGAAAGTTGTCATTGGTCGGTAATAGTCACATTGTCAACATAGCTCTATGCAAATACTTCCAGTAATAATTAGCTGTATTAAGAAACTGGTAAATCTAGAGACTCTTATTATTTTAGTGTCTTTTAAAGGCCAAGCCTATTATGATGCATCAGTGTCATTCTGGAATGCTAGACAGGCACTTCAGCCCTATAGTTCATCTAGTTAAACTCCATTACTATTTGTTGGATGAAAGACTCAGGCTTTTTTTTTTTTTTTAAATGTGGTGACCGAATATAGCTTAATCCCTTCATTGTTTAAGGAGTATAAATGTGAATACTCATGTCCTTCGTGTGGCTTTTCTGGCCATATCTTGGCCATTAAAAGACAGTGGTGATAACAACAAAAGCAACTTATGCTCTACTTTTTATAAGAAATTCTTTGCTATTAGCAAAGCATCAACTAAAAGAGTGTAGTTGTCCTGTGATGTATGTGCCACCTGAGGCTTGCTCTGGGGATAAGATTCCCTATATGCCCTGTGCTGTCCAAAAGAGCTTTTAAAATCTAGATGCTCAGGCTTCATTCTGAGAGTTTCTGTTTCTAGCCAAGAGCATGGAAGTTTGGTTTTTGGAGAATTTTCTCCTTTTGATGCTCAAGTCAAAGACTCATTGCTCCCCACCCCCTTTCTACATCATGACATGAACTATACACCCTGGTACTCCTACACAGGCTATCCCTTCTGTCTACTATCTTCTCCTAAGAAACAAATATTCATCCTGGAAGGCCCAGCTTTAAAGTCAGCTTTGCTGGGGCACCAAATCTACTGTCATACCCATGTATGGGTTGGGTAGCGATTAGAATGTTCTGTGACCCTCTGTCCTTGAAAGCACTTGATTTTCAATGAGATTGGGAAAATAGATGTTAATTGAAAGGCTAATAATAGGGTCCACAAAATTGCAAATATGCATGAATTTATTGATAAAATATAATTGTTAGTTGTGTAGTTATGGTATTTTCCTTTCTTGGGTGATTGATTACAAATGGTAGATTTGTACTGAGATACTGAATAGTCATTTCGTAGGGTAGTACTATACTCTTTTAAACATTTTTTTCTTCTTCTAGTGCCCTAAAATAAAAGTGATGGTTCAAAAGTCAATCAATTTGTTTCTCAATTTTGCTAAATAGAATTTTTTAGGAGATATATAGATTTACATTTTTATGTAACTATTTGTTCCCTGACAAATCCCCTGAAGATGACATCAGTGGCACTCTTTAGAGTCAACAGTAGAGTCACGGTTAAAGACAGTTAGACAGTCTTGGTAGTAAGACTTCAGTAATATTATGCTTAGAAAGGCTTATGATTTTGATGAAAGGAATAGCATATACACAAAAGAAGGTTTTCTTAGCAATTAAAGTTGTAAGTTTTTTGCAGCTTTAGGACAGCATAGTTATTGTAAAATGATACTAACTAGTATTACAGTGTGTAGGGAAAGAATTTTTAAATTTTTTTCTTTTAGTTCTTCAAGTTTATATTTAAATTCTAGTTAGTTAACACAGTGCAATATTGGTATCAGGAGTAGAATTCAGTAGTTCATCAAATAATTTTTTTAATAAAAAAAGTTCTCTTAATATACTACCCTGGTCTGAGAGTTAAAGTGAGTGGAGATCTTTGACAAGAGGCCAATTATAGTATTGCTAGTGTACAACATTGCATTTATTTCTTTAGGCTCCACAGTAGTTTCTAGTAACATGTCTTTGTAGGGTGTCAGTTCTCATGGAACTTTTAACTTGGCTACATTTCAAGTAATGTTGTTATTTAATGTAAAAATTGTATAAAGGAGTAAATCTTCTTTTTCTTTTTCTTTCTTTTTTTTTTTTTTTTTGCTTTTATGATACAAATTTCAAGCAGAGAATTAAAGCAGGATCCACTTCTAATCACCACTTTAGATATTTCCTTTTTTTGAAGTGAAAGATTTTATTCACTTTTCACTGAAAAATATATATCTAAAGTAAACTCTGGACCATTCTATTTTGTGTAAGACGTTCTTTATATTTTTCTGTTCAAACTATGTAAAATAAATACCGGTTTTTAAAATTATTTTCTCATGTGTCTAGAAATAACATTTTCTAGCCATATACTAGAAAATGAAAGGACCTTTACATGCAATAAAAGTTTAAGAGGAAAATGAAGACTAAACAACCATTTAGGAGACTGTAGTAGAATCTAGTGTAAAAGAGGGAGGTAATTGTTCCACTTCTCTTTGGCCAATCATTTCACCCCATTGGTTGGTCTCGCTGTTTGAGAGCTTTACTTTACTTTACTAAGTGGCCGTCAGCTTGACCAATGGATTCTCAGTTATCTATGATTATACTCTGTTTACACAGCCATGGTGTTTTCACCTAATTATGACATGTTATCAAACTTTTGCTTTTTACATTTTCTTTTTCTTTTCTTTTTTTTTTCATTTTCTTTTTAACAATGTCTTGCCAAAACTTTGCACATGCACCAAATTTGGTATTTGTGGAGTTTCCATTTCTTTTGTAATTCACTGTGTTTTCTAAGGAAAAGTGATTACTCTATTTATGCTAACTTCTGAAACCAAGACTAACAAAATTTTCAGCATCTGGCAAATTCCTTCAAGTAGTTGGTTCTCAACTATAGTAGTTGGTTCTCTTCCTATTTACAGGAAGAATATATACTTGTAAACATTGCAAAGGGAAACAAAGTATGTTTATTAAGCCTAAATTTCTTAAGGCCACTATTTAAATAATGTGGATACAGTCTTTTGGTTTCCAAATATACGTTGTACACTTCTGTCTTGGTTCTTATACTTTCAATACTTAATACACAGAACTTAACACAGTAGTAAGAACTGAAAGAAAGGACGAATAAAATTCCTTTCATCACTTTGAAACATCACATTTACTTAAGGTTCTATCATTGGTCTCAGTTTTATTATAATTTCCAAACATTTCTATAATCCTACCTACTCACATGACATTAGTAGTCTATTAAATCCTTCTCTATTACCTAAACTCTCTCTTGAATTCTAGATTCCATTAACTTGTGGATATCTACAAGGTTCTCAACCCATATGTCTGTGCTGACTTTATACTCTTTCGTTTCTTCAGTAGCTACTCCTCTGATTTCTCTTTTGTTAGCAGAGTGTCTACTCCCCCACTGGCTGAACTCTGAAATTTTCTTTTTACCCCTGTCATGCTTCCATCCAACCAATCCCCAAACTTTTTAATTTAGTTTTTAGTGTCTTTTCATAATTATGACTTTTGTTTTTTTGTTTTGTTTTTAAGTTTTATGTTCTTGCCTGGAAACTTGATTATTATAAAAGCCTCCAAATCAGGCTTTCAACATAATTGACCTTTTTCTCTCCTCCCTACTTTATATGATGCTACCATACTAAGAATCTTATTCTATTCTTACATTTGTGTAAGAGTTTTTGCTTAGAAATCCTAGCTTTTCTTTATTTCAACTCATATAAAAGTTACATTAACTTATGTTGACTGGAATTATCATTATGTATTAACAAAACAGTAGTAGCTCACTTCTGGATTGTGATTTAAAATTGACAGATTGCTATCTTCTATTAGTATTCTGGTGAGAAAATAGTAAAGTGAACAGTATGAAAAGAAAACTTGTTCTGGAATGGACTGCTGAATTCAAGAGATCCAAGCTTTTTTTTTTTTTTTTTTTTTTTTTAATTGATGCTGTATGTCCCAAATTCAATTCTGGACCATTGTGTTCCATGACTACTCAGTTTAGGCCTTTCACCATCTCTATGTCATATGCCATTCTTTTACTTATGATATTCTTCAATTTAATATAAATATTTCATAAAGTTCTAGTTTGAGGTCTCCTGACCTCAACTGTCTAGCAATAAGTTGACCTTTTCCATGACTGGTCTTGTCTTATTCACGCTTTTTAAATTTCTAGGTGAATGATAACATTCTGTGTAGAACCAAGTGATTTGTCCAAGACCAAAAGCTCTTAAGTTTCCCAGGAAGAATAACATCTATCAATTCTTATGAATTTAGGGCCATTTTTCCTGGTGAGATGTTCAGAACTTTAGGTAGCATTTATTGCCCAGACTTTTAAGAATTACTTGACTGGCTACCTATAAGAAAGAGAATGGAAGTCATAATTCTTTATGAATTGGCTAGAATTTCTTGGGCTAATCATTTCTTCAGCCAAAAGTTTTAGAACTAGGAGCAGAGAGAAGCTGACTTAGAATTGTTACAATGCCTGTAATGTAGATAAATAAAATAAATAAAATACATTATGATATTAATACATTATGCTATACAATTATTTTCAATTTTTACCCAATATGTGTTGTTTATCTTATTATAGTTGTTTTGAGGATAGAACAGGATTTATTGAGCTGAGTTAATTGCTAATTCAGTACAAATAAAATAATGTAAGATTTTTGCAGTGTTTTAAGATGTTTTGATAGATTGTTTAATTACATTGCAAAAGGTTGCTTGTACTATAAAATTTCATATTCTTCCTCTCAGAGTCAGTAGCAAATACATTTTATTTCTAAGCTATGTTGCATATCTGGAAGCTTGATAATTGCTGTTCATATTTTCTTACCAAACTGATAATGTGTTATTAATTCAGATTTTTAAAAAATAACCTTCTAAATCCCTATGTTTTGTCCTAGGTTTAAATTCTATGAGAACCAGACCACACATTCTTCTACTCTTAGGCTGTGTTGTTTTCAGAGATGCTAACCTGTTAGTGATTAACCAAGATCAGGGTCTTGGATGCTTGTGGTTATCAGAAAGCTTTCCCTGAGGATGTCTACAGTCCAAGGAGAATTTCTGCATTTATGTCTAGGAGGGATGCTCTTAAACCATATTGACTTTACATAAGAACTTACATTTGCTCTGTGAATGCTTAGCAATGTTGTTGTATGATTGTAGTGGAAAATTTGACACCAAAAGGACGTGGTCTGGACTTGAGATGCCAGACTGTGTGGTTTTCAATCTAAATGATGTAAGAGATAAATGAATCTTAGTATATTTACAGCAAAAGAAGATGTATGCTATCTCAATGCTTCCTCACAATAACAATGCAAAGAAGTTGGGTGTATATTATTCCAAGGCCTAGGTGAGGATGAAAGAAATTCAGCTACTAGCTATGTTCACTCTTTTCTGTTTAAAAAATGCATCTTTATAACATTTTCCACTTTTTAATTTACTGTTCTGTTCCCTAATTGTGTTGTAAATTTTGTGAAATATTTGGATTTATATTGTTTTCACATTATCCATCATACTCAATTTTTTTTATCAAATGTAGAAATTAATGAATGAAAAAAAATCAGTGGCAGAGCTGAGGTTCAAACCCAGATCTGAATTTAAATGGAGATCTTTCCCCTCTTTTATTGTAATGACTCACCTAAATACTTCTAAACTTTATTTTGAAAATAAATGATAATACATAGTCATTCAAGAGAGCAAATTGCTTACTATCCTTTTTAAAAATATTTTTCTTTTACTTTAAAAAAATTATATAGTATCCGATAAGGCCAGAAGTGTAATGAGATTGAGGTAAACTATTTGTATTGATTGTAGGACTATTTGCTTGTCTCCCCATATCACTAAATTTTCTATAGGAAGCTTAAATATGATAATTTCTTGCTTTTTCTATGAAATGCCTCTTGGAAGCTCTTGGAATTCACAGATCTGTTCCTCTGACTCGCGTGCATTGGGGGCTGTGTTTCATTCATCTGTTCACTACCTGGTTAAATCTTTGAATTCAACACCACTCACTGCCAGAGTATCTCAGCTTAACTAATGTCTCTGTTAATATTTACAAAAAACTGATTTATATCTAGTTGTTTATATTCCCATGAAAATAAGATGACGTGTAGAGATGAAGCTAAGCAGGAATGGAAATATCTTAGACATAAAAGCTGGGAAAAGAATAAAGTCAAATGGCAGCCTCTACTTCCTCCCTTGAGTTTACACAATAGACTTCAGTAATTAATAAAGCCACTCAGAATCCTTCTTGATACAGTGTTCTTGGCAATAATTACCAGCTGATTAGGAGGGGCAGGCAAATTGAAACCTATTTGCCATCCTTATTTTGGTCTCTGGTGTAGGTCAAGTTAAACCATACCAAAATTATTTGCTTTCTTATCTCACTTTTAACAGAATTTTTAGAACTAATTGTGCAGGCAATATGTGGGATAGAAGGTAAGATAAAAAAGTAATTTGCTACCTGCTGTTAGGCAACTGCTTTGGCCATCAGTTCATGTCTTTGTTTTGTCTTGTCTTGAATGTGATGCTACTCTCTACGTACTGCACTCTAGTTAGACTGTTGACTTGTAAAAGAAAGTCTCAGTTTACTTTGCATTTCTTTTTTTTTTTATCTTTTTTTAATTTTTTTTTTATTTATTTATGATAGTCACACAGAGAGAGAGAGAGAGAGAGAGGCAGAGACATAGGCAGAGACATAGGCAGAGGGAGAAGCAGGCCCCATGCACCGGGAGCCTGACGTGGGATTCGATCCCGGGTCTCCAGGATCGAGCCCTGGGCTAAAGGCAGGTGCTAAACCGCTGCGCCACCCAGGGATCCCTACTTTGCATTTCTAACATACCTGTCTAGGTACAATGATGAGCTTTAGGAGAACTGGGTTCTCCAAGAATGGTTGTACAAGCAATGGCTATCTTTTTTTTTTTTTAAAGATTTATTTATTTATTTATTTGTTTATTTATTTATTTATTTGAGAGATAGAGTGTGTGTAAGCATGCATGAGCATGGCAGGGAGGGGCAGAGGGAGAGGGAGAGAGAAACTCAAACAGACTCTCACTGAGCATGGAGTGGGCTCAGTCCCTGGACCCTGAGATCATGACCCGAGCCCAACCCAAAAGTCGGACACTTAACCAACTGAGCCACCCAGGCACCCCAGCAATCGCTATCTTAAAGCAGTTGTGAGTAGCACACATAGGTCACTGATGCTGCAAACAGATTATTATTGCTAGAAGGAAGCTAGCTCTTAAGAAAAGGATACTTAAACTGATTTTAGCCTCCCTACAATCCTTTCTGGACAAAGTCAATTTGGGAAAAGCTCTACAAAGTCTAGAGTTTTGGCAGAATTATTGATAATTTCAATTATCCTCATGAAAACAAGAGCAAGGAAAATGTTGGTTCATTCATAAATATTTGGCCATATTTAGAATGACTCATACATTATGGGTTTTTCTTAATTGGAAATGATTTAAAAGACTATAAAACACTACATATAGCAGTGCATATATATTTTGTCTTTTGCTGTTTGAAATGATGTGGTTCTAGATAATTTTGGCAGTACCAGTATTTTAGCTAATTTTGGCTGCAAACTTTAGGCAGTGTAATCTAAGAAGGTGAAGCCTCTACAATAAAATATGTAATTGTTTCTTCATGTCCTAAATCGCCATGGCTGATCCACTTGCATTAGTGTTTCTCCACTTGGTGTTGTCAGAGACACTTGAAAAGGTTTCTGGGTTTATTTTTATTTTCATGTTTTATGAGGTGTGTATGTGCGTACACTCTTGTGCATGTGAGTGCATACATGCACACGTACATTCTTTGTAGAGACAAGGTAGCAAACAGGGTCTATCGTTTCCATTAAAAAAAGATATTGATATCTCCATCTGTATTGATTTGTAAAATATTTGCATATCCCCAAATCAACAACATAGAAGAACCACACCCCTTCAGGCCTTCTCTGAAAATAAGTTGGCAGTTTCTTTTATCTTCCACCTTGTGCTTCCATATATCTGCATTTTGGAATTACACTTTCTGCCTTTAGGGAAGGATGGTACAAGACTCAAGCTTATGAAATCTCCTATCCCATTTGCTTAGTAGTGGGACCAGCTATGTATATATCCAATCAGATAACTTTGTGTTCCCTGCTTCCATTAGAAATTAAAAAAAAAAAAAAATCTATGTCACATAAGTAATACTTGCTGCAAAAAAAAAGTCAAAGAAAAAATAAGATAAATAGTATTAACAATTTCAAAATGTTCTTCTTTTTTCTCTTTTGCTGTCATTTCTAGTATCTCTTCATCTATGCCTGTTTGCCTCTCCATCTTCCTCTCTTTGTCTTTCTCCATTTACATCGCTCCGATTCTGTTTCTTCCTCTTTATGTCTCTGGATCTTTTCAATTCTTTGTCATAGTCACTCTGTTTCTCTTCTAGGACATTTTTAATTAGAAAGATGTAAAAAAAAATTCCTCTGTTAGTTGGCATTTAAGGTTTTGGAATCCTATGACATGTTATTGATTGTTGGCTCTATTCCTTGTATCTTCAAAAAATTATTTTATCTACCTTCGTCTTTTATTTTTGCATCTGTAGAACATAATTGTTACGGGGACTAAAACAAACTAAAGCTTAATATACAGTACTTGGCATTTAGGAAATGTGAAGTTACTCTTAGGAACATAGTTGTTTGTATTTCTTTATATGCTTTCCTGATTATCTTATGATAAATTTCTGGGAAGAGAATTTGCTTGGTTACTTGGCATGCATTTTTAAATATATATTGCCAAACTGCCCTCCAGATATATTGGATCTACTCATATTGTACCACCAATATAGGAGGATGTCGATACCCTGGCCAACACTATGGGGTGTTATTCTTTTAAATATTTCCTAATAATAAGTAAAGGCATTTGTTTTTTATTTGTTTATTTATTTATTTATTTGGCATTTGTTTTTTACATTTTTATTTTGGTTAATAGTGAAGTAAAACTTTCTTTATATTCTTTAATAAGTTGTACATTCATATAATTTGTACTTTTTTCATTGAGGTGTTTGTCTTTTTCTTATTGATGTATTAGAAGTCTATATATTAAAAATACTAGCTCGGTGTTATATATGATATAAATATTTTTACCTAGTTTTTTGTGATTTTTTAGTCATTAATTGTAGGGGTGTTTTTTATGCAGGGATGTTTTAATTGTTATGTTTATAAATCATGAGTCTTTAATGATTTTTGCCTTTTTAAATCCAAGTGTTAGAAAATTTTTTTCTTGAGAAATTCATATTGCTTTCCCCTTTTTGACTCTTCAGTCTTCACTAACGTGGATTACATAGAAGGGCAGGATGGCATAGATAATATAAAATCTAGTTAAACAGTATACTCAACATGTGTCACAAAATGAACTGCATGCCAACTTATATATTAAAGTTAAACCGAGTATTTGTGAATTACTTGACATTCGATGGATGCTGTCTGAAAGTCTGGATATTAACATAAAACATTTTAGAAATCAGCGGGTGAAAAGTAGTCAAAAGATTACTTGTGTTGATAGTCTAATGATTTTTTATTATTAGTTGTGTTAGCTTTTTTATTATCAGGACAGGGCCTTGGCAAAGTTAGTCTGACTTTGAACAAGTGTCATTTGTTGCTTTATAGTCAGTGTAGATCCTAGAGAGTCTACATGATTTAAGCTCAGCCTTATTAATGATCCCATTTCATGAGCTAGGAATGTGAGAGAGGTCCTTGTCTTCTCTTTGTTGTGACGTCACAATACCAGAATGTCCTTCATAGCCAGGCCACACCGTAATGTTATTTCCATCAACTTATTCCCTGGGAGTTCCATGTCATTATTTGGATTAAATAAGCCCACCAGAAAATGTACCAAAGTCAAATATTTTCAAAGAAGAATTTTACTTCCTTGGTTGGATTCATTTAGGTGTGGTTGTCTCAAAACTCACTGATAGCATTGTTGTTCCAAGGCCAACATAGAAGGACTTTGTCATGGCATTTTCTTCTTTCACTTGTTCTGTTTGGCTTACAGAACAGTATAAAGATAAATATATATATATATATATTTATATTTTATATAAATATATATATATATTTATATTATATATATATATATTAGTTATTTTGATTTTTTACTTAAATCACGAATTGTATCATATGTGGTGTAATTTGTTTAGTATCTCTCCTTTCTTCTTCCTGCCCCCAAACAATTGAAGAATTGCCTTTTCAAAATGTAAGCATTATATATTTTCAACTCTGCTTAACCAATATTTTCATTAGTGTAGGTTACATGTCTGATTTCAGGAGTAAGAAATAGAAGGGCTGGATTGGGGTTGGGGGGATGGGTAGAGGCTCATATATTACAGAAGCAACAATGTGGCTTTTGCTGAGTATTACATTTTAAGAATAGATACCTTATAAAGTATTCATTTCATTTGAGCTCGTTTTAATTTTGTGCATGCATATAACAGCTATTACCATTGTTTTCAGTCAAATTGTTCACCTTTCAAACCATTTTGTGCTATCACCACCACCCTCTTTCCTACCAAGTCAAGATTTGAGTATATGTTACTATGAATGTCTGTTTTGATTTCTAGAAAGCTCAGAGCCAAAGTTACTGTTCAACCATAGCAACTATATACCAGGTCCTTACTGTATGCATGTTTCTGATACCTTCTTTCTTTTATCTCTCCACCAGTGTACTTTATTGCATCCTTTGTGAGAAAAAGCAGGGTATTAATTGCCAAATTTTGAAAAGTGGTTATTATGTCTATTATGTGCCCCAAAATTAATATAATATTTTCCTCTGCATTTACTTAATTGGCCACAGCTTGGCCTATTTTTCTAATAATGATGAAGGAATTTGCCATGAGATATCCATATTTAATCAATACACATTATGGCTAACTCAACTCAGGAACATGAATAGCTGTCAAGCAGGGGTTTCCAGGCAGTAATTTATCCATCCTGCAAACCTTACTTATTAAATGACACCACACACAAGAGGTAACAGGCTTGGCACCAGTAGTACAATGTACACAACTGCCTCCTTTCTCAAGGGACTCACAGTTGAAAGTGGAAGCCAGACACCTCCCCCTAAAATATTGCAACACAGTGTGGCAAGCACGATGAAAGAGGTATGCAAAAGTGCTGGGTGGAGGGGATGGGATTGGGGGGGAGGTGGTGTCAGGGAGCAGAGTGAATAAATGTGCGGAAGTGAGGAAGTAGAGATAATCTGGGACTTGTGACTGGTTCATTGAGTCTGGTAACAACACTGAGACGACAAATCTCTAGAGATGGATTCACTAGGAAGGACCTTACATGTTTAACAAGGGGCTTTATTCTGGATGCAATGGGTAGCTATTGGAGGCTCTTAAGAAGAGGTGGTGGGGGTGATGTAGTCAGATTTGCATTTCAAGAGAATACAGGAAAACATCACCGTGGAACAGTATGTCACTGCACTGATATAATGGTTTACTATAGAAAAATAGCACTTCACAATTTCTAAATCTGTGGCATTTTTGTTTTTTTACAACCATCTGAGGAAAACAGCAGATGAATCTCGCTGTTCCAATTTAACAAATTGAATGTGAATGCAGGGCCATAGGGCTCTTTGGCCGTTCAGGGGCAGGAAAGGTTTGCACCCAGACCTGTTCCACTCTATCCCCATGACTTCCCACACCCCACCTCTCTCCCTTGTTTGCAGATGAGAAGGGGGAGGGTGGTGTTTTGCTAAAGTTCATGCAGATAACTGAGCAGAGCCTGGATTAGAACACACGCCTCCTGATTCACAGGAAAGGCATGGCATCTGTGCTTCCTAATCAGAACAGACAAGGTACGAGGAGCCCAGGAGAGAAGGGAGATTAAAGACGAGGCGCCAGGGATAGAACACTGAAGCGCACAGTGAAGGAGTTTGAGTGCAGCCAGAAGCCAGAGGCTTCTCCACGTGAGGCAGCCCTGAGCCAGCAGGTGACAGTGGACCAGTGACTTCGATCAGTGCGTGTCAGATTCTGACCCCAGATGTTTTCATTCATTTATTATCATAGTCAAGGAGCATACCTAGTTTGGTTGTGGAACACCGTTCATTCATTTAAAACAAGTATATTGAGATCATATTATGTGCCAGGAACTGTCTTGAATGGTGAAGAGACAAAGGAGGGAACACAGTCTCCCATTCACGGAGCTCTGATAGAAGAAACAGGCATGTAAACAAATAAATTATAGCACAACACAGGGAATGGAGAATCGGGTATGAAAAATGCTTCCTGGGAGCACAGAGGATAGAGATGGCCACACAGCCTTCAAGGGGACTCCAGTGAGGCCACAATACATCTTGGTCTTGAAAGGTACATGGGAAATTACGAAAGAGAACAGGGAAGATATTCCCAAATAGGGAAACAAGGTTCAAAATGCATAAATCATTTATAAATTTTAAAAAGGACAGATGAGATTTATATTATGTCTTATTTTCAAGCATAGGGACAGGCATGTCCCTCCCATTTATAATTGGGTTTTTAAATAAATGTCATCATAGATTTTCTTATCATTTTGGTGACTTCTGAGCTTGACAGAGTCTGGTGTGAGATCAGTGGAATCTCTACTGGTTTTGTCCTGTTAAACAACTGCTTTTCCCAAACTTGAGCCGTTCAGGCTTAAAGATGAAATACGACTAGGCATACATTTTGAAGGTAAACAGAAAAATCGGTTTTCCAGTGGTACAGTGTACAGTGCTGATTTGTGAAGTCAGTGTTTTCCACAAAATAAATGTTTTTCAAAAATAAAGTTTTGTTTTTATGTAGGTCTTTACATTTAGAAAATTAAAAAGTTCAAGCTCAGTGAAAAATGTGAAACTCTACTCAAACCTTAAGCATTAAAAATCATTATTTTTTTGTTTATCTGATTTTCTGCTTCAACCCACTGCAGATGTTATTCCTGTATTTTTAAGCCAAATTACTGTATTTGAGAGAAATGTCGAACTAGGTAACACATGACTTGAAAAAAATCTATTTGCCCATTTGCTATTTTACTTAATCTGCTCTTGGTCTTAATCAGTACTCATTTTGGTTACCATTTACCTAGGTAGTTTATTAAGTGAAATTCCTCCCAGGTGGGATGGACTGACTCTCAGCTTTTCACTTTCTTGGCATGATAGTGTAGTGATCTATGTTGTCACGCTAGTGAGGTCTTGGTGATGAACCATTAAATAAAATGATCTGCCCCCAGGCCAGAGAGTTGGTTGATTGCCAAACAGTAATCCAGTTCAATTAACTATCAAAGATTTGAGCACTCCATTATTCTAAAAGATGGGACTGCAGCCATCTGGAAAAGCAGAAATGGTGATTGATCATCTCACTAAATTTTTGTTTGGAGATACATTTGAGTAGTTAAATTTATTATTATTACATTTAGATATTTCAACCTTTAGTCATCTTGAGTGCTAATTGTGTTAATTTTGTTGAAGTCCAAGATAAAAATTAAAGGAATATGTTCAGCTTTTACCAAGGGTAGGAGTGCTTAATTTGGAATATGGACCTCAAGCTTTTTGTCGAATGCAGTGAGATATAAATAAATAAAATAAATACTCTCCATGAGAGTTTGAAAATATCAAATTAAGGTGAGGAAATGACTCACGTGATCAATTATTTGTTTTTTTAAGGTACATCGGTCTAATCTTATGTGTTGTGAAGCTATATTTAGTTACAGAAACCATGAATATTCATCCAGTACCTTTAAAATACTCTTTTGGCAATTCAAGCAATCATTCATTCCATTAGAAAGAACTTAAAGATCACATAATGTTTTTTTAGGCTGTGTTCTACAATGCACATTGAGTTCCCTACATAAAAACGAGCTGCTTTCTTATTTTGAATGTTTTTTGGGTTTCCTAAGAACTTTTTTTTTTTTTAATTTCTAAAGATGTACCTCACAGTCAGTGCAATAGGTAGATAGATATATGTACTGAGAGGTCAGTATCTTAGCACCTTAACCAGTGAAACAATATGATGTGAATTCCAGTTTTTGAATGGATGCAAATTCATTTATTCATTCCTTTGTTAACATCCTTTATTACTGAGCACCTATCACATGTGAGGATAGGTTTCTCACTAAGCATGCACTATCAAACATATTTGTCTGCCTTCATGGAGCTTGCAGTTTGAGAGTGGAGACAAACATTTAAAATCACGTATCTGATAATTTAGGATTTATGTTATGAAAGAGGCATATGCAAACATAGGACTTTTCTTTTTTTTTTCCTTTTATTTATTTATTCATGAGAGACGCAGAGAGAGAAAGGCAGAGATACAGGCAGAGGTAAAAGTAGGCTCCATGGGACTCAATCCCGGGTCTCCAGGATCATGCCCTGGTCTGAAGGCAGCGCTAAACCGCTGAGCCACCCGGGCCGCCCGCAAACATAGGACTTTAATCCCCTAGTCTGAGAAGCTAGCAAAGGTTTTTCTGGATCTGAAAGGAGCATAAGGAGTTGAAAGTTACTCTGGCTCTCAGTAAGAGGCCAGGGTTGACTTCTTAGGTTTTGGCAGGGGAAATGTTGTCCCAGGGGTGTTTTGGAAATGTGTGGAGATGTTGTTGATGATCACAATGATAGATTACTAAAAGCATCCTGCAGGTGGAGGCCAGATCCACCAGACAACTACAATGTGTGACAGAGACAAGCACAAAGGAAAATTGTCCTGGACCCCTATTTCAGCAAACCCATCCAGCCTTCATATTAAGTGATTAAACCTGTTTATATGTATTAGCTCTACAACCCACCCCTGCTTTATACCTAAAGTATCTTTTTTAACATGGTTTTAGGTACTGGAATTTCCAGGAATGCGACTATCAGTTATATCAAGGGAAGATGTTATTTTTGTTCTGTTTGGTACTTTTACTGAGTTAATTATTATTTAGGAAAATTATGTCCCTGATTAGAAGCCTCCTCATGAAATGTGAGTTGTCCATGCAGTGCATTTGTGCTTATGAACTCCTAGTGATGCTACTTACGAGAGTGCATGCAGATGGCTCCTTCATTTCATAGGTTGCCATGCCTCAGCTTCTTCAAAACGACATATATATTATTTTATTCTACATTCCTTTTGTTTTCTTTTTATGTCACAGTTAGGTCATTATGTTGATTTACTTATATTTTGTGTGTAGCTAGAAAATGTTGTTATATATGACATTCTTTTACTATAGTTAAGAAAGCATTATAAGAAGATCCTTGGTTCTGAAAGATGAAAACCACTGTTTAAAACAATGTGTTTGTTTTAAAATCTAAATAAAAGTGCTTTAATATTTGAGCTGAAAATGTATTTATTCTTTAATTTTGGAATGTCTCACAGGTAAGGCTTCTTGATTTTCAAATAAGATTCAGAGCGAAAGTCCCCCGTTAGGCCACTTTTTGGACTGATTTTTAGAGCAGTCTCTTTGACTCTGTACACAGAGAAACACAGAAGGAAACATGTTGCAAGAGGTCATTTGGGAATTTTTACATAAGTTTGTCCTGCTTGGGCTATTAGTACTAATATCACTGAGTTGAATACTCTAAAATTGAAAGGTCATTTGGACAAAAATTACTTGCAAATAAAATAAAGATTTTTAGGATGCTTTCTTGGAGTGGGTCTGCTCCCCTGGGGGATAGCCAGTAGTTCAATGAAAACACATTGAAATGCTTTATAAGAGAGTATTTTGTTTTAATAGATGCCATCATGAATGAGTAAGACACCATCTCACTAATGCTACAAAAAAAGTATGACTAGTTTCTGGTGCAGAACACCCAATTACATTCCTAGGACTTACAGACTTAGCCTCTTAAGAGATTATAGGAAGTATGAAGTCAGGAGAAAGGACACAGTTTTACCTAGAGGACAGTAGTTTTATCTTTATTAGATTTAAGAACTTATAAAGACAAAACAAATATTGAAGAATATAACTGAAGTTACTAGGAAAATATATAATAGTAAAAGCCCAGGAAGTCAGATTTATAAAAGGAAATTAGTATCTTCCTTAACTTTCATATTGACTTCTTGTGAAAATCAAATTAGATAAATATGTAAGTGGTATTTTATAAATTCTAAGTGTAAGGTGTGTTTTTTGTTCCCAGTCTTTCAAATATACACAATACTAGAATTAGGATGTGCTAACATTAATTTATCATGTAAAATCCAGCAAGTCTGAGACTGTGATGAAACCAGATGCATATGTTTTCCTCAGGTATGCCGTAATCACAGATTTTGGATGATCAATTCTTTCCCTATTTGTTGAGGCTCAGACAAATATAGACAGAGCCAATTTACATTCACTACTCCTGGTCTCATCTTTTTGTTTTCTTTCCTAAGAGAGTCTGGAATCTTCCTAGAAGATGATGCCAATTTGTAGTCATCTTTAATACTGTGTCTAAAACACATTTTAATCAAGTGTGTTGACTCTCAGATAGATGCAATTTTAAGCCTTCTACTTCTCCAGTGGAATTAAAGCAATTGCCACTTGCCAAATAAAGTCTATATAATAATGAACATGAGGGAAAGGATATTTAAAGGGCAGAGGGACATTATACTATCACACTAAAATCTTGTCCTTGAAACTTTTTTAAGAAGTGCTAGATCAGAGGGCTTCTTGTGGCTCTCCTTTCTATCTCGATGTCATCTTTATTCAACCTTATTTTTCTCATTGCTTTTTGTACTTTCGGACATCCAGATGTTGAGGATGAGAAGCATTCTCATTATTTCCTTTTCAGGGCTTGGGTTTTCCTAATTCTAGCATAGCAACCATTCTCTGCCATTCCATCCTGCCATTACATAGGCAATGCCCAACCTGTGGTTCAGGGTTTCTGGTGCCTGAGACTTTTCAACAATAAGAACTTTTGATGAAAGAGATGGATATATGTAAAGCCATTAACATGTGATGAATAAAATCCAGAATGTGGTTTCACGGCATACACAATAATGATTATAAATAAGCATGTTTTAAGGAAAAACTCACAAATATCCTACTTATTATTGTGGAAATAAAGTATAAAAAGAAAAAAATCAAAATTTACTTGATTCTACCTAAGAAATATAGGCTACAAACTACAAACACAAGAACTGTTTAGAATTTATATTGAAGTATAATTGATAATAGAAATAATTATGCATGCTGTAGATGCTGTTTTAAAAATGATAATAAGGATGATTCATTATTTAAAGTTACATCATAGCATAGGAGTCACATTAATTTTTATATTTTTTACATCATCTAAACTTTATATTCCACTATGTTCATAATCTTCACCATTAATTTCTCTCATTGATGATTTAACTTCAACAAAACGAAGGGAAGATTGGAGCATTGAAAGTGCAGGGAGGGTTCTCTCAATTTGGTCGGATCCTATATATGAAGAGTTTGAGATTATATGTTTCCAAAAAGTTACATAGAGAAATGTAAAAGAGACAAGAGTTTGTTAAAACAATTTTACCAGTTTCTCCAAGGAATTCCAGTGCCATTGAGATTAATTTGTCTGAGGAGGAGGTGATAAACATTTGATAACTTTTTTCCAAGAAGCTGAGAGATTTGTTTATTTATGCCAGTCAGTTCTCTTGTTCTACGAACTATTGGGTTTACACTGAAAATAAGGAGAGGTTATTTTCACCTTGCGATCCTCTTGACTGTGAGTGTAGAATTAAGCATTCCAACATGCTTACCAGGGAAAGCCATGAAATCTCTAAATCCTTTTGAATTTTTGAAAACAGTGGTCTTAGTTGATTTAAGCAAAACCTTGATCTTATCAGAGGCTTGAGTATAAAAGAGATGCCACTTTGAAGTTTCTTTTATTGCCCATTTATATTCATGTGTAGAGTTAGAGGTTGCTCCAGAAAAGACCAACACTCTGAATGTCCACTTCTGTCCACTTCCATTCCAGCTGGTCTTTTTGAAGGCAATGGAAGTTCGTACTTATTTCTGAGCAACTGTTAGTTGCAGCCTGCCGTTCTTTTTCTACCCTATCAGTATTATGAAATTTTTTAAGCTACGTTATTAAAGCAGAAGTCATTTCTTCCCTGCTGCGAGTTAAGCAGTACCTACCTATTGTTCCAACTTTCTGGGATTCTTCACAATGGGTTCCAGACCTAGGTTAATTAACAACTCTGTTAACACCTCCTTGAGCTCAAGTGGTTCAAATACAGCCTGCTGAGACATGATTTCTTAAAAGGTGAGGACTAATGACCCAACTTTCCGGCACCATCTCAGAGGCCAGTTTTCAATCTCGTAAAAATTTTAAGTCAAGGAAGCTCAACGTAGAAAGTCATGAGCTGTCATAAAATACTATTCCGGATATAGTTGGTTGGAATTGCCTGGGTACTTGGTAACCTAAAATGCAAGTTAATAGTAATTCCACCTCATTTAGTTGTGTTTAAGGTGCTTGAGAGTTATACTTAATAGACCATAAAAACTATACCTTAAGACACTACTTAAATACAATAATAAATCCTTATACAAAGTTCTCCCAGAGACTACAATTTAAAAAATCATTATAAATGTTAACTAAACCTCACATATTTTTCTGTATAAAGACTTTTGATTATATAAAATTTTAGATGTGCCAAAATTGTTAAAATGCATTAATTGTAGAGGCTGTAGGTTGGGCTATGCTCCCTCTTCCCACTTTTCTTGGTAATAGTAAGTGTAGTTTTACTCAAATATTATTTTATTTATACAGGTTAATAAATCTCAAATGAAATAAATTTTCCATCTCTAATAAACAGAATATAATCCTAGCAGAAATCACCTCTAAGTGACATAGGACCAAAAATGGAAAGCAGTTTGAATTGTAACATGTCAGTGTCCCTATATCATAACTAAATGCTCATGGGGTTAAAAGGTATTAAAATGTGAGAAATTAGACTGTCACAAGAAAGAGAACAGAACAGATCATTCCCTGTTGCATTTTCAGGCACAGCTTTCTAGATAATACACAACTGTTATTTAATCTTCAAAACCACCCCATACAGCAGTTATTATGTCTCTTCATAAAAAGAGAATGCTACGGCTTACTGGTTAAATAATTTACTGAAGACCATACTGCTATGAATTAAGGAAGCAGTATCCAAAATTGAATCTATCCCACTTTAAAAATCCATGCTTTCATTTATCTCTTAACAGGTATATGGCATATTCATACTTAATGAAAGAACTAAAAGAAATCAGGAAAAAAAATTCTTTAAAAAAAAATATTTTATTTGTTTATTAATGAGAGACACACACACACAGAGGCAGAGACAAGCAGAGGGAGAGGCAGGCTTCCATGCAAGGAGCCCAATGGAGGGTTCGATCCCGGGTCTCCAGGATCACACTCTGGGCCGAAGGCAGCGCTCAACCACTGAGCCACCCAGCTGCCCCAGGAAAACCTTTCTAATGTATCTAATATCCCTCGGTGATAGAAGATAGCGCTCAACCACTGAGCCACCCAGCTGCCCCAGGAAAACCTTTCTAATGTATCTAATATCCCTCCCATGGCAAGAACATACAGAGTATTAAAAGTATTATACACGCAAATAGGATGGATCTTTGAAAATTGACTAATTATGTTAGAGTAGTACCACAACATTTTCTGGAAATTCTTTCAAACAAGTGTTAAAAAGGATAGTTTAGAAATTGATCTTTTAGGCCAGCTGATGTCAGAAGTTTTATACAAGTAATTGGACTCATGTTAAGAAGCATTTAATGTCTTCATGTCTGGTTCTAGCATATACCTTAATATTTCTTTTCTCCAGTTTCAATATTATTTGGTGGTATGAAGTTGCTGAGAGCCTAATAAAATTAACACTTCTGTGTGATCATCATGTGAATTAACAAGTGTCCAAAAGTTACTGCAACTTGGATGTTTAAAGTGCCCTATATCGTGGGATACAATAACAGTTTTAATTTTCATCTCACCTGTAACTTAAACATATGAATAACCTTTCTTTGAGGAAATATCCAATTTCAATTATAGCTTGAAAAGTAAAAACACTATTATTTTCATGGCCATGGGCTGTGGGTAATATTGAATCCCTATATTATTGGTTACCAATAATGAACATGTCATGAGATTTATAGACCTCACAAGGATCTATGGATTTAAAATCATGAGAGCAAATTTCCTAATTATTTTCCATTTTTTCCTCTTCTATCAGAATGGAAGCCAGCAGGTAAAATAGTACACAGGAAAATATTCTGACAGAAACTGATTTAAATATTGATTTATTAAAATATTTTATAATGCTTTAAAAGTACTTTTCTGCAAAGGGTGTTTTTGCTACTTTTCTATTACTTTTGAAAGGAATAATTTATTATCCCAAGTAAATGGGACTTTTCCTTCTCAAGAGTGAGTCTGTAGCATTCTATTGGTCCAGATAGTTTTTGGCAAATATTAGAAGTTTTATTACTGTTGTTTTCTGTCACTTACTAATATTCAGTTACCCTCAGTGAGAACTAAGTAGAAAGACAGACTCTTTAGAGAATCAGAATTTTTTGTTTCTTTCTCAGTCTCTATCTCTCTCATAAAGGTGGGGATGTGTTGTGTGTGCGTGTGTGTGTGTGTGTGTGTGTGTTCATGAGAGAGAGAGAGGGAGAGAGAGAGAGAGAGAACATGACATAACTGAGATGAGGTGATAGAACTATCTTCATTTCACAGAAACGGAGTCACCTTATCAGTAAAATGGAGATGAAATAAGATGATGTAAAAGTATCAGTATCACCTTAAATTTATTCCGTGAAATTTACTTTTCATCCCTTCCATTTTTTTACCTCTTGCATTGACATTCTCTTAATAATTCTGGGTCAGGGCAAATTATTTAGGTAATGTTTTGTTTTCCTCAGTTTTGCTGTAATGAGTAGGAAACAAGCTTGGGTTCCCCTAGCAGGCTGGCCTTCTCAACTGCCATGTTTTCTTGGACTCCCAGCATATCTTTGAATGTTGTTAGGTAGAACTGGTATATGTAGTCTTCTTGGAGAACTACCACAAATATATTGAGAGGGAGAGAACCAAGATTTATTAGACACTTGCACGTAGTAGTTTATATGTTATTGCCTAACTTAATCTTATAAAAGATTCATGAGACAGGTAGTTTTAGCCATTTTTTACAAAAGAAATTGAGCTATTAACTTCTAGGAGACCAGTAGCTGTTGAGAGGTAGAACAAAAATTAAACTTTGAGCTTTCTACAAAACTTCATTCGTCCAAAATACAGTGTGTTGTTTGTTATTAAAGGAGAACTGCTTTCCTAAATGTAAGCACATGGTTAGTTAGTGAACAAGTTTTTTGGATGTGGCATTTGGTAACAATGGGTTAGACACTGGTCTTGTATTGAACACATATTTGAAGTAAAGAAGCCATATGTGTAAATGAATGTACCAAAAGAGAGACTATGTTAAGCACCATAAGAGAGATTTAGATACTCTTTGGTTCCATGGAGGACAAGAATATTTCTAACTGAGCAGTTAAGAAACTCTTTTTCATTCAGATGACATTTGGATTCAGCTTTAAATAATGTGTAGAATTTAGGTATGTAAATATAAGAAATTGGGAGGAATAGAAAGAAGAATATGAACAAAGGCACATAGACAAGAGGGTAGCTGGAAGATATTTAATAAGAGCGATGAGCGGTTTGGTTTTTCTGGCAAATGGAGGGCAAGGTATGGAATAGTTAAAAAGGAATGTGAAATCTTGAATAAGGATTTGAGAATTTGATAAACACTTAGGGAATTTGATAAACACTTATGAGTTTTGATGACAGGGTTGGTATAATATGATTTAAAAGAATATAAATACAAAGAATAATAATGTGAACTGCTTACCTTGTGACAGCCAAGCAACCCATAGAGGAGATGACACCAGTTGTTCCAATGAGGAGTAAATAGCTTTGGTGAGAAAAATGAGAATAGAGAGAAAGGGAAAGATGACACAATACCAGAATAGGCAAATACAACTTATTAGATGCCTGGAGCAGAGAGGAAGAAGTCATCTGAGGTGACACCCATGTTTCTGTTTTATATCATCAGAAATGTGGAGGGCACAGAAGAAGAGGAAAGACAGGTTTAGTAAAGCCATTTTTCTTTTAAGATTTTATTTATTTATGGGGATCCCTGGGTGGCGCAGCGGTTTGGCGCCTGCCTTCGTCCTAGGGCGTGATCCTGGAGACCCGGGATCGAATCCCACATCGGGCTCCCAGTGCATGGAGCCTGCTTCTCCCTCTGCCTGTGTCTCTGCCTCTCTCTCTCTCTCTCTGTGACTATCATAAATAAATAAAAATTAAAAAAAAAAGATTTTATTTATTTATTCATGAGAGAGACAGACAGAGAGAGAGAGAGGCAGAGACACAGGCAGAGGGAGAAGCAGGTTCCACGCAGGGAGTCCGACGTGGGACTCGATCCCAGGTCCCCAGGATCAGGCCCTGGGCTGAAGGCGATGCTAAACCGCTGAGCCACCCGGGCTGCCCAAAAGACAGGTTTAAAAGGAAGAATGCTGGGGTGCCTGGGTGGCTCACTCAGTTAGGGGGCCAACTCTTGATTTCACCTCAGGTCATGATCTCAGAGTCCTGAGACTGAGCCCCTACTTAGAATTCTCTCCTTCTCCCTCTGCCCCTCAACACTCACTCACTCTCTCTCTCTAAAAATAAATAAATGGATAAATAAATAAATAAATAAATAAATAAATAAATAGTGGAACCGTGAACTCATGTAGGGACCTTCAAGGTTCAAGAAACAGTGGAAGCCCCAGGAAGAAATAAATTTGAATTTTTAGACACATGGTATGGGTTATGGGTTTAGGGAGCAAAATCATCATTAGGAATCTTAATTTGTGAGCCATCTGCATTAAGGAGATAAACTAACTCATGAGAGAAAATGACAAGATACAGCAGAGATTTGATATTGAAAGAGAGAGCATAAGTGAAATACCTGGGGAAAAAAAAGAGGTGGTCAGTAATGTCAAATATTTCAGGGAAACCCAAGGAGATAGATAATACGAATGATCTCTCTAAGAACCCTACTTTTGTACATGAAAAATGAATCTCTTTTCATGTTTGTGACACCATCTTATATGCCTTGCTTAATTTTCTTTCTTAATTTAGAATTTGAGAAATTTTCTATTGAGTCCATTTTACTTGACTATATTTTTGGAGTCAAAAAGTGTCTTGATTTCATTTTCTTTGCAAATTGTCATGTATATCAGTGTTTATTGATTATCAATACATAGAACAAATACCATAAAATTAATATTCTAAAGAACACCAAGAAGTTTAATATTTTACATAGGTCACATTTTCTCTTACCTATTTTTTAAAGATTTTTTAAAATTTTTGAGAGAGACCAAGTGTGAGTGAGGAGTGAGGTGAGGGGCAGAAGAAGAAGCAGGCTCTCTGCTGAGCAGGGAGCTGATATGGGGCTTGATTCCAGGACCCTGGGATCAAGAACCTGAGCTGAAGGCAGCTGCTTAGCTGACTGAGCCACCCAGGTGCCCCCATTTTCTTTTATCTTATTAGGTATTCTATAATTATTTTTTTTCAAATGATTTTTTTTTATTTAAAGATTTTATTCATTTGACAGAGCACAAGCAGGGGGAGCAGCAGAGAGGCATGGAGAAGCAGGCTCCCCACTGAGCAGAGTGCCTGATGCGGGGTGTGATCCCAGGACCTTGGGATCATGACCTGAGCCAGGGGTAGACACTCAACTGACTGCACCACCCAGGCACCCCCAAACTACTTCTTAATAGCATACTCATTTATGGATTCAAAACTGGGGTCAGAAATGTGTGGGACAGAGGTTTTGGCTTCTTATGAGCTAATGCTTGCTTCTTAAAATCTAGGCTGGAAGGGCAAAATAAAGACCATGATTTCTTTCTTTCTTTTTTTTTCAAATTACCATTCTCCCTGGAAAATGGGAATTTCTAGTTTTTCACAATTTTTTAAAAAGATTTTATTTATTTATCCATGAGAGACAGAAAGAGAGAGAGGCAGAAACATAGGCAGAGTGAGAAACAGATTCCACACAGGAAGCCCGATATGGGACTCGATCCCAGGACTCCAGGATCATGCCCTGAGCCAAAGGCAGATGTTCAATCTCTGAGCCACCCAGGTATCCCATTTTTTTAAAGGTTTTTTATTTTTAAGTAATCTCTACAGCCAAGGTGAGACTCGAACTCAAAACCCCAAGATCAGGATTCACACACTCCACAGACTGAGCAGGCCGGCCCCCACAATTTTTTTTTTAAGAGAAAGAGAGCAAATGAGCCCTAGTGGGGAGTGACAGAGGAGAAGGAGAATCTTTTTTTTCTTTTTTTAAAAAATTTATTTATTTATTCATGAGAGACACACAGAGAGAGGCAGAGATATAGGCAGAGGGAGAAGAAGTCTCCCTACGGGGAACCTGATGGAGGACTCAGTCTCAGGACTCAGGGATCATGACCTGAGCTAAAGACAGACCCTCAGCCACTAAGCCACCCAGGGGCCCCAAGGAGAGAGAATCTTAAGTAAGCTCCACATTCTGTGGAACTCAACATGGGGCTTGATCTCATGACCCTGAGATCATGACCTGAGCTGAAACCAAGAGTCTGACACTTAACTGACTGAGCCACCCAGGTGCTCAGTCAACCTTTTTTTACAACTTATTTTTTTACAACTTTTTAAAGCTTTCTTGGACCTGAATTGACACAGTTTCTACTAAAAGTACTGTTATAAAACATATATTTTGCTGTAAATAATCTCTACCTACACATCTCACAGGAATCTCAAGTTCAGTACATATGTCTAAAATATTGTGCATCCTTTTCTCCAACCTGTTCTTTACATTGCATCTCCCATCTCTGCAGTGGCACCACTCTCCATTCACTAGCCCAAGCTAAGAACTAGGGAGTCATTTTTAATCTTTCTTGCCCTCCAATTGTATTTAATCAATCAGTCCAGAAGTTCTATCAAATATTTTGTCCTGATTAGCTTCAATCTGTTAGGTACTTCTGTTCTCTTACCTGCCACTAATTATACCTCCTAATTAGTCTTTCTAACCATATTTATGGAGCATATCGCTATGTGCTAGGCATTAGTCATGTAGTGGACCTAAAACAATGAACAAGGAAGAATCAGTCCATGCCTTCATGAAACTTGCAGAGTCTGGTGGAGAAGACACACAGCTAACAAGCAATGTTATTAATATTTATTTATCGATGATATAAATGCTCCAAAGAAAAAATATAAAGTACAACAGAGGAAGAAACAAGGGTAGATTTCTTAAGAAAAAGAAAAGACTCTTAAACTGAAAAGCTGTGACTTAGAGGGTAAATAGGAGTAAGACAAAGTGGAGAAGAAAAGCATTCAAGGCTGGGGGAAATCTGAGAACTTTGCGCTTGGAATGAAACACTTGGAAGATCTGAGATTGTTGAAGTAAAGTGATCAAGTGAAGATGATGAATGACCCAAAGCATCAGTTGCATTGAAGCCCTATCATGCAGGGCTCTTAGGTATAAGGACCACATACTAAGTCTTCAAAATGGAAATATTTTTCAAGTGAACAGGCAATGGGTGTTAAACTAGAAGTGTTCTGGGAAAGCTTCACCATATGGTCACTCTATCTAGAGTCATGTTAATATTTTAGATTTTATCCTAAGAGAAAAGGAAAACCATTGAAGGGGATTAAATAGGGGTGTGAGTTGATCATATTAGCGTCTCAAATATCATTTCCTTCCATTACCCCTGCCCTCTCTGCCTCCTTTTTTCCTGTTTCATTTTATTTCATAGCCCTTATCATTACCTGAATTTACATACTTATTTGTTTGAGTCCTTTATTTATTTTTTATTTCCTGAATGTAGGATCTGTGAGGGCAGGGACTTTATTTTATTCACTCTTTTATTCCACACCTAGAATGGTACATGATACATACAGATGTTTTGTAAATTGTGAAATTAGTGGATCGGATTGCTTTTTCAAGACACTGTGGTTATTGCCTGAAATGATTAGAAGCCATGAGAATTGATAGCAAAAGGTGGTGGTGCATGTAAAGAAGTTGATAGATGAAGACATAGAGATATATTTAACGTGGTTCAATGGTTTAAGTGTGGGTAGTAAAGAAAATAAAGCATCAAAGATGACTTCCATCTTTCTCGAATGAACCACTGGGGGAATTTGAAGTGCCACTAACTTAAATGCTTGGAGAAGGAGTCACGATGGTGAAGAATACAGGTGATTCAGCCTGCCTACCTCTCTCACTGGTGCTGTGACCTTGGGCAGGTTTTCATTTCTGCATACTTTGGTTCCCTCATCTCTAAAATGGAGGGTAAGATTGGTGCCTACTCTGTAGGCCACATCGTGGTGATTTAATGAAAAAATGTATGGAAGACATTTCGAATGGTTCTTCGTACATAAAAAGTACTCAATAGAACTTAGTTAATGTAGGAAAGGGTAGAGAATAAATAAAAAAGTGAAGAATTAGTTCAGTTTTGTAATTGTTGAGTTGTGGTTGCTGTGAGACAAATGAATATGCCAAGACAGCATTTGTAGTGAACGAATTTAAATCACAGAAGAGAGGCCTGGGTTAGAGAGAGAAATCTGGGAGTCATCTGAAATATAAGTAATTGAATTTATCGAGGGTATGTAGGACTGAACTCCACAGGGCACAAGCACATAATGGTGAGTAAGGGAGACTGAGCAGGAGGGTCAAGAGAATTAGAGCAAAAGGCAAGGCCCAAGAGGAGGAGCTGCCCTGAGCCATGTCAGTGCTTTTACTTTGAGTTCAAGGAAGGTAACAACAGCCAGACGGCTAGACTACTCTTCCATTTCAGGCAGCACACCTTGGCCACAGTGGTCTACGTGAGCCATGAGCTAATCTTATCTTACTCCCACTTAACATTGTTCAGCGACTTTCCTATCATTAAGTTTTGAGTAGAATCTTCTTAGCCTGCCATCCAACATACTTTACATTCTTATTCAAATATACTTCTCTGGTCTTCTCCTTCGTGCATCAAATATGACACACATTGTCCCACCTGTGGGTGTTACAGATGCTCTTCCATTTGCTTTGACTACCCTTCCACCTTTTGTCTACAAGGCCATTTGTGGGTAGACCTGGCAGACCAACCTCTAGGACTACTTCTTCGACTAGGTGGCACCTAGAGGAGCTTTTCGTCTGTCCTTACGGGATCTCCTCTTTCTCTCCAGGAGAAACCTTACCACTAGGTGTATTTGTTCATTTTGTGCTGATTTGCTCCCTTAGGGCATGAGCTCCCTGAAGGAATGCCATGCTTTGTTTAGATCATTGGTACCATGTCCAATGCTTGCCACAGTGCACACATCAAATGTGTGTTGAATTAAAGAACGGTCAGAAAGTGGATCCCACTAACTTCTCACACTCCACCAAACCTTTGCACAATCACTCAGATAATCCAGAAAAAGTTGGATGTGTGATAGATCTTGGTTCAGAAATATTATATTCAGATGATAGTTTGATATATTCACAACAAATTCATATAAACTAGGGGTAGCAGAATTGGTCCATAGGATTACTGGATGATTTGAAATGTAATTCTACAGAATTAATATAGAAAACTGTAAGTAGCATTTTGTTGTACAGTCATAATTTGCAAGTTGATTCATTTCTGAGCTTGTTTTAAGATTGATTTATCATATATATCTTTGTTTATGTTGATTTAATTGTCAAGTGCTTACTTTATTCTAGCATTTTGACAAGTGGTTTGAAGGTGGAAAACACAGTCCTCATATTCTTGATATCTTTTGGGGTGATACAAAAGACACAAACAAAAGATGGGAGAATGGAGGCTTCAAACACCTTTTTAACCCTGGAAGATGAATTTCACTTTACTATTTAGCTTTGAAATAATCTGTGTAGGAATATTACTCTGCTACTTTTATGAAAATCATGGATTTTCTTTTTTTTAAAGACTTTTATTTATTTATTCATGAGACCCAGAGAGAGAGAGAGAGAGAGAGAGAGAGGCAGAGACACAGGCAGAGGGAGAAGCAGGCTCTGATGCAAAGAAGATGCAAGGAGCCCAATGTGGTACTCGATCCCAGATCCTGGGATCATGCCCTGAGCCAAAGGCAGACGCTCAACCACTGCGCCACCCAGGCGTCCCGAAGATCATGGATTTTCTTAAATGAACTGAGTAGCTACATTTGATTATGGAATTTATTCCATCTATCCTGTAAAATTTATATTTTTGGTTTTGGTTTTGCTCCATGTTAGAAATGGCATTTAGAACTTTTGTTGAAGACTAGAGGAAAGCCATCCCCTTCTTTTTAGGTGCATCCCTTCAGGTTTAAAAAAGTAGAAGAGTATAATGGTCAAAAACTGTAGTTTATCTGTGAGACATGACAGCATCAGCTATTCTGTCAAACCAAGAATTCTCCTCTTCCATCCAGAGCGACCCAATTTTTGGAGAAGAATGAGTGAACGCACTGGTTGCTTTGGCTTTCCTTACACTGGAGTCCACTCCAAATTCTGGGCTCAGAATCTTCTCATCTGAGAATCATCAACTAATTATGAGTCATTATCATTATAATGATCAGTGCCCGCTATGGCATTCAGGGTTCTGTGTCTGAAATGGCACATATTTGGTGGCAACACATTTGTTATTTTTAATCATGGCAGGTGACAAGATTACTGGGAAAAAATAATATTCTGAAGTGGTATCATATCATCAGGAAGAAACGAGTGATTCTGGTAATTGGATTTGCTGAAGTTTATAAATCTTTTCCCATCCATTTCATTCATCTATTAAAAATAGATGTTATTAATTTTGAAGACTAATTCTCACCATACTGGTGAACAGAAATATATCTCCCTTGACTCAGGTTTGCTTTTTTATATGTTTTTTGATTTTTGACATAATTATGCAGCTTCATTCTCGAAGTGGAATCTCACATAAACTGTTTTGCATTTGCTCTTTTTCCGTGAAATGGAAGAATGACAAATTACGTATAGCCCAAATGACACATACAAAATAAACAATTTATTTATTTATTTTTTTATTTATGATAGGCACACAGTGAGAGAGAGAGAGGCAGAGACACAGGCAGAGGGAGAAGCAGGCTCCATGCACCGGGAGCCCGATGTGGGATTCGATCCTGGGTCTCCAGGATCGCGCCCAGGGCCAAAGGCAGGCGCCAAACCGCTGCGCCACCCAGGGATCCCCACACATACAAAATATATACTGTAAAGGAGATACCTCAAAGTAAATGATCTCAAAATAGTATACTTTCCCATCAAAATCAAAATTTAAATTCATGATTTTTTTTAAAAGAAGTATGATTTTCCTGACTTTCACCTACATAGTTAAGTAGCGCTTTGCAGGTCTGTGTGGTATTTTAGAAATTTGAAATTTTTTTACAAGACAGTCAGAAGACTTGTAGTGGTCTGTGTACTTGATTCAAATAGCAATGGGTTTATTTCAGAGGTATATGACACGCACTAGCAAATTACCTAAAACTTGTGCTTTTTTACATCTACAAACTATTATCAGGGATAATGCCAGCCAATTTCATCTAGAAGCAAAAATATTTGCCTGATTGAAAAGGTATCAGGCAAATGAGAATGTTTCCAGCTAAAATTATGTGTTACTGGCTAACATAAATAATTTTAAAACTGCTTTAGAACTGCCCAAACGCAGAGTTACAGGCTGTGGGAATATGAATAGGTGTGTTGAATAGATAATGATGTGAAAAATGTGAGAATATTTATATTTAAATGCAAAAATCCATACAAGAATCCAGCTGCTTGATAACTTACTAGATGAATTTGTTATTAATACCAGTCCCTTAAACCACTAATGAGAAATGTCTTTTAAGATTTAAAATTGTGTAAATGCTTTGTACCTAAAACTGATGGGAGTAATTGGTAAACTGCTTAATCAAGTCCCACTTGGAAGTGAATGGGAACTGCAGGGTAGAAAATGTAGGCTGGGTAAGTAACCCAACAAGTCAGCAGAGTTCTCTTTACAGAAAGAAACAAAGATAGCAGTAATTAATGACCCTGACTCTGTGCCAAAAAAGCTTTCTTCTGACAACTCCAACTTAATTAAAACTTAAGACATTTCAATGGCCTCCAAAGCCCCTGATGGGGTGAACTCTTGCAGACTCGTGAGAAAATTTTGTAAATTAAAGGAAAAGATGTGTGTTACCACTAGTGCCATGACTCTAATCCCTGACAGTCAAAGAATCTATTTAGCCCGAGCCTTTTCTTTTAACCGGCTCACACCTGCAGGCTTCCTGGCACTTCCTCTGCACCAGAGAAGGCAGTTTTTGTGTTTTACGGAAGATCAGATAATAGGAGCCTTGCTGTTCCTTTTGTTTTTGTGCATTGTTCATTAGCCTGTGAGTGTTGCAGGCACACTTGATATGCTTGGCTTGCTCCGGAGTAGAGCATCGCCTGAAAGCTTTAGGTGGTGCAACACAGGGTGAAGATGGGTTGGCGGAAAAAGTGAGGGTTTTTTTTTTTTCTTGTTTTTTTTTTTTTTTTTTTAATGTGAAAGTGGCTCAAATTAAAACTCACAGTTGATGGGGCAGCCTGAATGGCTGTGGCCTGCTGTTCTTAACACAGAGGAGTGACAAGAAACGAGGTTCTGTGCTAGACAGTGCAGTTTTGAGACACAAGGAAATGCGTTGTTAAATAGCCCTTGCTCCTTTATTGGTGCCATTTTTAATTCACTTGAATCAACAAGCCTACAGATTCCCAGTAGGTATGGAAAGGAGGTGTACTGGGCTGTAAAGAAAATCGCATGGTGATTTATTTATCAATAAATATATGGAAGACTGAGATCTCAGAAATGATATTGGTTGAATACCAATTGGGGTGAATGGTTACTTAATTTACATGAGAAAAAAAGAGTTTAATTTCTCCTCCCCTCCCTTCTGGAAAGTGTTTTGGTGTGTTATAATAGCAAATACCACCCCCACTCATTCTCTCTCTGTCTTTCACACACACACACACACACACACACACACACACTTCCTGTGGCCTCTGTGTTTGAAGGGCACAGAAATGTTCCTGTTCAGATCCAGGCTTGAGTATCTTTTTAAGTGTCCATACTAAGGAAAGAAAAACTTGTCTTCAGGTATTCAAGAATCTCATCTTTGACTCTTTCACGTTTGCTTTGCTGAGGTAACTGATGTAGCATTTGTTTTTGCAGGTGAATGAACCATAACTTACATGAGCTTCTTTTTCTGAACTTCTTTTTCTGGGACTGGGAATGATCAGAATCTTAACCTTTTGCAAAAACTTTGGGAATGACACTTTACAACAGACCTTCGCTTCACTTGATTAAAAAAGAATACGAAAACTTCTGTCCATGAGTGTTAACCAAATATAATATATGGGTCCTGTCTTTCGGTGTTTCGAAAGGCTCACCAGCTAGTTATTCTTTTTGTTCTAACCACTTTCAGATGCAAGAAAAGCAAGGGAGGCGGGGGAGGG